>NC_091155.1:38868128-38940628 GCF_040958095.1 Procambarus clarkii | reverse complement strand
TAGGGCTAGCTTTGTCATATTTAGGTAAGTAATTGTATTCATGTAGAATTGATAAATTTGTAATATGCTTTGGCAAAGTAAAAAAAAAAAAAGTACAGTTGCTGTTATCGGAGAGATCATTGTCAGATTGTACCAACCTTGTTGCTCTCTTAATTACCTTGTGTGTTTTTGTCTGTCTGAAGACCAGATATGTTTTAAGGGGGCGTCACGTTGGCATCTGGTTCAAAAAATACAAAAATGAAAACTCGTTCGATTTCAATCAAACTTTTTTGACAAGTTCTATATGAAAAGTGTTTCATCTGGTCCAAGTTTCAGCATCGTAGCATAAATAGGAAGGGAGAAAAAAAATATTGAAGTAGTTGTGAAAATTATGCAAAAATGGTCAAAATCGATTATCAATCAAAAGTGTCAACTGAAATCATAGCTACGACTCTTTGCTATCACAATAGCATATATTAAACAAATATTATAATTAGTTTAATTGGAAACAAATTTTAAGAAAAAAAAAGTTTTTTTTTTTCTCAATATTTTTTTTTCATTTTTTTTCGGGCAATTTGCATCAAACTTACACACCTGACTGTACGTAAGCCTATCTGTAAGGATGCCAATTTTGGAGAAAATTGGTTGATGTCAACCTCAGCCACAGATTTTAGAACCTTAGACTTCATTCATTTCTGTTTTTTTTTTCAATTGACACAAACGTTTACAAAACTGATTCATTTTTTATTCAATTTACATGAAATTTACACAGTATATGTGGAGGGCATATGTATGTGGAGGCATATACATAAACAGTATATGTGGAGGGCATATGTATGTGGAGGCATATACATAAACAGTATATGTGGAGGGCATATGTATGTGGAGGCATATACATAAACAGTATATGTGGAGGGCATGTCTCTACATTGGGGGGCTTTCATTTTTCTCTAAGTTCATTTATTGATTTTATAATAGCAATAAACATGCCATATTTGCAAACAAATTTTGGGGAACTTTGAACATTTGTATTAGGAAAACTAAAGATGTTTTGGAAATTCTAAATCCCCAAATCCTTTATTATATGGTAATGTGTCAGAAAAGTGTCACAGAATAATTATATCTGAAACGTGTGTTCTGAAGTGTGGACTTGAAAATGTGTATAAAACGTTGGAAAAAAAAAAAACTCCCTTTCTATTTACGCTGCAGTACTGAAACTTGGGACAATTTTAGCACTTTTCATATACAACTAGAAAATTAATATTGGTTGACATTGAACAACTTTCACTATAATACTCAGACGCCCCCTTAAGAAAAATATATTAATTTATTAAAGTATAATTTTAGTAAAAGTGTTCATTTATTATTTACATTTATTGAAGATGTATAAAACTGTTAACAAAGTTATATTCTTTATGACTGACTATTTTTTGGTCCAAAATACCAGAAATTAATTTTTGAATATAGTACTAAAAATGGCAATATATGTGTTCACCATGTCTTAAACTTACACCATTAATGATAACATTTATTTTTAAAGTATTTTAAATACTTTAGGCAAAAGTTATATGCAGTTATCAAAATACCTTCAGAAATTCTAGCACAGGAAATAGTAATGTATAAAAATGTGATTGTCAGGTTGTCAGGACAAGTGTGAGGTTGTGCTCTCGTGCATTGAGAACCTTCCGGCTCCCTTCCGTCAGATGACTGCCACTCTCATTGAGGTCTGCGCTTATGCCGGCTCTGGCAATGTTCTCAAGGCAAGTTTACCATTTTGTTCGTGTACTCATCATATTTTAATTTTATGCTTGCCTTGTTTTACCGAGCTATATTTTGAAAGAGTGTAGGCAGCAAACTATTTTTCTTAATTGTCACAGTACCATTATAAAAAATATATAAGTACTGTACCTAAATTGTTTACAGTAATTACAAGGCTGAAAAAAAATTTGTATACTTGCTTGATACCTGCTTGATGGAATTCTGAGAGTTCTACACCCCAAAGTTCTACACTCAAGGAATATGTAAATATGGAAAATTAGGAATAAAAGGCAATTTTCTGTATCCTCGAAAATGCAGGAACATGTTGGCGAGGGGTACATGCCGTTTTGGAACTGGGTGTAGATACTTCCACCCTAAACTATGTCAATTTTCAATTGGGGACAAAAAATGCTACAATCTTCAGTGTCCGAAATTCCACGAGAGAGGTACATGGCATTATAGACGGGAAGATCAATATGACACTATATACTGGAAATTTTTTAGAGGAACGCAGAAACAGAGTAGAACATGTAAAAGAGAGGAACAGTCAGATGGAACCACTGCAGGATTACAGAGGGGAAGAAAGATACCCACAAGATTGGAATATGAATTATCAACAAGTACACAGGTACTACACCAGACAACAGCCGTACTGCTACCAAAACTGGACGAACCACTTCCAAAACACACCCTGGACCTGGGTAGAGTGGGGGGGGGGGAGAAGTACCAAAGCCCACCAAAAGTGACACACAATGTGGGAAATCATTCATATTTGCAAACGTACAAGGCTTGAAATTAAAACACTTTCGAGCATCCGAGAAGACCGTGGTCGTCACCAATATTATTAATCACACCGCGTGCGTGACCCTCTCGGGAGTCACGAGAAAAAATATTTGTATAAAATCCATTTATTATCCGATCAACTTGGGAATAGTTTACAAATGTTTGCCATGAAATTTACGTTTTTTCTAATAGCCGAACAGCTTATTAAAGAGAACGTCGTGGCAGTGAATCATCGTGGTAAAACAATTGTATTATTGACACGACGAGTATAATCGACATAGTTTTTATATATGTTGCCGGTCCTTATGTGACCTTTAATACTTATGTTCTTATAGAACATTCTATTGCGAACACATTGGAACAAAAATGAAATACACACATCGAAAAATAATGTCAGGACAGTGAATTGAATATACACTTTTCAAAGCGAGTTTCGCCGATATGCCGCCGCGGGTAACACTTCAGCCACTTCCCACACTGTTTTGGGTGGGCTACGACATTGAATCTATATTTATATGCATATGTCCGTGTAGAGAATTTTATTGCGATTCCAATGATACCACAATTAGCGATGTAGGACAACTGTAGGCTTCGCAACCATTAAGAGAGTGGAAACATTTTGTTGCTGTTTGGCGCTCTCGGCGAGTGATCTGAATAGTTTTTTATTTGGTGTTGATAGTCCTTATGCTTTGGCGGCATTTTATAGGTATGTTCTTATAGACAATTTTATTGCGAACACAGTGATACCAAATTTAAATACGTGTGCCTTCAATTATTGTCAGGACAGTCAAAAGAGTGTACACGTTTTCGGTCTTACCGCGTAGGCGCGCGAAACGCAGAAAGCACATAGGGTATGATTTTTTTCTGAACGCCGATAGCGCGAAAGTGTTAAAATCAAGAAATAAAGTTAAGTTCATAAATGGCCTCCTAATAGAATCAAACTCAATATTTGGTGTATTTACAGAAACCCACACAAAAGACCACGTGGATAGTGAAATCTGGATTCCGAATTATAATGTATATAGATGTGGCAGAGTAATTAGGTCAAGTGGAGGAGTAGGTCTGTATATTAAAGAGGAGCTGGCATGCACAGAGCTCCTGAACTAGTCCAATGAGGTGGTAGAGGTACTTGGAATCAAGGTAGAAAATAGTAATCTACTTATTATTTTAATATACAAACCACCAGATGCAACAGTTGAGGAATTCACTGAACACATCCAGAAAATAGAGAATATCCTTGATAACCTAGCAAACCCCAGTACCAGATATTATCTTCCTTGGGAACTTCAATCTACCCAGTTTAAAATGGAGAATAGTAAACAACAACATTATAGCAGGAAATCAACCTGGAAATAACCAACCATAGGTCAGAGAACTACTGAGATTCTGTGACAAATTCTCGCTCAGTCAGCAGATTACAGAACCAACTAGGAACGAAAACACGCTGGACCTGATATTCACGAACAATGAGGAGCTAATCAGAGACATTACTGTTTCAGACACTACGTACTCGGACCACAAGCTCATTGAAGTGCAAACTAACATTAATAATGGTATTAGGCCCAAGAGAAACAACAAGTGAGAAGGGTTATTCAATAAATTCAATTTTAATAATAAAAGGATAGACTGGGAACTTACAAACATTCAATGGGAAAGTGTTCTAAGACATAAAAATCCTACACAAGGCATAGAAAAACTGACTTCTGAAGCATATGAAGTTTGTCTGAAACATGTTCCTTTGAGGAGAGCCAGAAAGAGGTCAAATGTAGAGAGAGAACGCGGACGCCATTACAAAAGAAGGAAGAAATTAACGGAAATGCTTAAGCTGACACGACTCTCCATACAAAGAAGAAATAATTTAAACAGGGAGATTGAAGAAATCGAACAGAGACTGAAGCATTCCTATCAGACTGAAGAAAGGCAAGTGGAACAGAAGGCAATTCAAGAAATAAAGAAAAACCCAAAATATTTCTTCACACATTCTAAATCAAAAGCAAAAACCACTGCCAGTATTGGACCTATTCGTATTAATGAAGGTTCATACAATTTCTTTATGGGTAATATCCAAACACCTGTAAATATAACTGATATCAACATGAGCGTGGCAGATTTTGAAAGAGAAATTGACAATATGCCCATGCACTCAGCCCCAGGTCCAGTCTCATGGAATTCAATATTTATAAAGAAATGCAAAGTGCCAGTAGCACAGGCACTCAGTATAGTGTGGAGGAAGAGCTTGGACACGGGGGAGATAGCAGATGCGCTGAAAACAGCAGACATTGCCCCTCTACACAAGGGTGGTAGCAAAGCATTGGCAAAGAGTTATAGACCAGTTGCACTAACGCCCCACATAACAAAAGTATTTGAGAGAGTGATCAGGAGTCAGGTCACTAAATTCATGGAAACCAATGACCACAACCCAGGCCAACATGGATTTAGAGCAGGATGATCATGCCTCTCACAGCTTCTTGACCATTATGACAAAATCACCGAGGCATTAAAAGAAAAACAGAATGCTGATGTGGTATACACGGACTTGGCAAAGGCATTCGACAAATGTGACCATGGAGTGATAGCACACAAAATGAGGTCAATGGGTATAACTGGTAAAGTAGGACGCTGGTTACTCAATTTCCTGTTGAACAGAACACAAAGAGTAAAAGTCAATCAAGTAAAATCTAGTCCAAGCTCAGTTAAAAGCTGTGTACCTCAAGGTACAGTCCTTGCACCACTGCTGTTCCTTATTCACATATCAGATATAGACAAAATTACCAGTTACAGCTTCATGTCATCCTTTGCAGATGACACAAAAATCAGCATGAAAATTACCTCTGCTGAAGACATTAAAAAACTAAAAATAGACATTAACAAAATTTTTGATTGGGCACCAGAAAATGACATGATGTTTAACAGTGATAAATTCCAGGTACTGTACTCAGATACGGCAAAAATGAGGATCTGAAACATAATACAGGGTACAAAACACAATCGAATCTGCCCATAGTAGGAAAACAGCATGTCAAGGATTTGAGAATAATGATGTCCGACGACCTAACGTTTAGGGAGCATAACCAAGCAAGTATTGCGTCAGCCAGAAAAATGATAGGATGGATTACGAGAACTTTCAAGTCCAGAGATCCTATCACAATGGTTGTACTCTTCAAGTCACTTGTGTTGTCCCGTCTCGAGTACTGCTCAGTACTCACTTCCCCCTTCGGAGCAGGAGAGATTGCTGAAATAGAGGGAATACAGAGAACATATACGGCACGCATAGACGCGATAAACCACCTAAATTATTGGGATCGTCTCAAAGCTCTCCAAATGTACTCACTAGAAAGTAGAAGAGAGAGATACCAAATAATGTACACATGGAAAATACTGGAGGGACAGGTCCCAAATCTGCACAGTAAAATAACAACGTACTGGAGTGATGTACTGGAGCCACTAATACGCATAGCGTTTCGAGCAAGAAGATATCTTGAAGATAGTATGAGTATAAATGGTGGTGTGTACAGTATTTAAGAAATTCATGGCAGGCAAGTGGCTGGTATGATGAAAGCTCTGGTTATGAGGAACTAGATAGGGAAGGATGTGCAACAGATTGTGACTTGTATGATTGATGAAAGTGTTTCGTGATAGTATAGTCAGGTTGAACACGTGGGTGATGGTTGACGAGTAAAGAAAATATATTACGAATGAAAATGTTATATTGATACGAATAGAACACAAGAAGTTGCAGTAAGCAGAGCTGAGTGGAGATAGTTTTATTAGGAAGGATTGAATGATTGTCAAGGAAGGATTGAATGATTGTCAATAACAGCTCACAAGGAGTACCATATACCTGGTCAACCCGTTCTCGCACTTTCTTTAAGTCAATATTGACTTATTAAATAAGTGCTAAGTAACTTATTAATTAACAATAAATTAGTATGCCACATATGCACGTATTTAATAAGTCAATATTGACTATAAGAAAGTGCTAGAACGGGTTGACCTGGTCTTACCAAGAACAACTCACAAAGAGTACCGTATACCTGGTCTTGTTAAGTTGAGGTACAGCTGTAGATGAATTAGTGGATTGTGGTGGATGCTACCATGTTTGTTTTTTTAGAGTAGTTTGAACAGACAAGTCTTAACTGAAATATCATAAGTATGGTTAGCTCCCCTTTCTTGGCCTTCCCACTCTGTGAATGGTGCAACATGGTGTAGTGACAACTGGTTTATTTTGTTATATTGCTGGCCATTGGTTTTCTGCACAAACATTGGAAGTGTAGTGGGCAAAATCGATAACTTCAGTGATCAAACACTGATCATTTAAATTCATTTTAAATGAATTTAAAATGAATGAAAGAGTTTATTGAGTAACTAATGGAACAATAGCTAGTTTGTTTTCATTAATGCAATGTTTTCTATTCATTTTATTGGCTTTATCAGGTTCAGGAAATGCTGCACATTTGTACAGACCACTATGACCAAGAGGAAACAAAGTCCAAGGACAAGAAGGAGAAAGAAAAGGAGAAGGATAAAGACAAAGACAAGGATAAGGACAAGGATAAGGATAAGACAGAAGAGAAGGAGGTTGACTTGTCTTCACAACAGGCTGTGGCTGTGCTTGGTGAGTCCACTTTCTTACCTTACCATGTGTTTCGGAGCTCAACATCTCCGTGGCCCGGTCCCCGACCACGCCTCCCCTTATGCTACTTTTCTGTTCTCTCGGAATTTATATTTTTCTACTCTACTGAATGCATACTTTCCTGGCTTATTTATTATGCATATATGTATTTTTTTAATGTATTTGTGCTATGTTTGGTGAACCCATTCATGTAATGACTTGAAACTTGTAAAGTGGTACAGGGAGGATAATTCATATTATCTTATTCATATAATGGGAGCTGTTATAACAACTTTTGAAGTTATCAATTAGGGAGGGTGGGATGATCTTGAGCAATGTGAAAATTAATGTGTAATTACCTAAGTGTAGTTACAGGATAAGAGCTAAGCTCGTGGTGTCCCGTCTTCCCAGCACTCTGTCATATAACACTTTGAAACTACTGACGGTCTTGGCCTCCACCACCTTCTCACTTAACTTGTTCCAACCGTCTACCACTGTTTGTGAAAGTGAATTTTCTTATATTTCTTCGGCATCTGTGTTTAGCTAGTTTAAATCTATGACCTCTTGTTCTTAAAGTTCTAGGTCTCGGGAAATCTTCCCGAGACCTAGAACTTCCCTATCGATTTTATCAATTCCTGTTACTATTTTGTATGTAGTGATCATATCACCTCTTTTTTCTTCTGTCTTCTAGTTTTGGCATATTTAATGCCTCTAACCTCTCCTCGTAACTCTTGCCCTTCAGTTCTGGGAGCCACTTAGTAGCATGTCTTTGCACCTTTTCCAGTTTGTTGAGGTGTTGCAAAATTTATACAAATAGCCGGATGTCAGGGAAATAATCCAGTAGCCTCATATTTCCGACATTTTGCACCAGATCCAGTTTTTATGAGAGGTCTCCAAGGTAGTTCCCTGTTGCTAGCTGCTCTGGATACCTCCACACTTGTCAAATCATACCAGGCCCTTGTGAGTTATTAGTGTCCTACTGGAGACCAGAGACCAGAACCTAATATATAACCAGAAAGGTAGAGGGAGACAAAACAGACAACAGCAACACAAAATAAAGCTGAAAATGACACTAAGTAGTTATGTATTTCATTACAAGTTCCACCTTCCCACTACAAGGTGGCAGCACCGAGAGCTCATAGCTCAGCAGGTGTCTAAAGGCAGCCTGGCACTGCCTTTTAGTAGTGCTTGATACCTACTTAATGCATCCTTGCTACATCTTGAGAGGTTATCTTGAGATAATTTCAAAGCTTAGTGTGCCCGCGGCCCGGTCATCGACAAGGCCTCCAACCCCAGGAAACAGCCCGCGACAGCTGACTAACTCCCAGGTACTGTATCTATTTACTGTTAGGTAACAGGGGCATCAGGGTGAAAGAAACTCTGCCCATTGTTTCTCGCCGACGCCCGGGATCGAACCTGGGACCACAGGATCATGCATCCAGTGTTCTGCCCGCTCAGCCGCCGGCTCCCCGACATCCATCACTTGCCTTACCTTTTGGGTTCTAGTTTTCTAGATGAGTGTGAGACATCCTTTAGCCTCTGTCCTGCAAGGACCACTTGCTGGTTTTGTTTTACTACTTGTATTTTCTTCATGTGTGTGTTATAAGAATCACTTGTTATGTGAACTATGCAAAATTGTTGGCCTCGAGTTGCATAGAGCTTCAGGCTCACTTCCCTAGGTGCTGGCTGGTGTTGTCACTGCCTTGACAAGGTTACCTTCCTGGGGCCAGATTCACGAAATCACTTATGCAAGCACTTACGAACCTGTACATCTTTTCTCAATCTTTGGCGGCTTTGTTTACAATTATTAAACAGTTAATGAGCTCCGAAGCATCAGGAGGCTGTTTATAACAATAACAACAGTTGATTGGCAAGTTTTCAGGCTTGTAAACTGTTTAATAATTGGAAACAAAGCCGCCAAAGATTGAGAAAAGATGTACAGGTTCGTAAGTACTTGCGTAAGTGCTTTCGTGAATCTGGCCCCAGGTGTGTTCAGGAGACTGTCCCTCAAAGTGCTGGCCTCCTGTGGATGGTGCCTTGCCCTAAGTACACACATCTTTAATTCTTCCGCAGGGCTCATTGTTGGGGGCAGTTGGAGTCTTCTGTGTCTTTGGTTCATGAATCCACCAATCCTGCTCTCACTAGGTGCAGGCTCAGTGGAACATGGCCACAGGAGGCAGGGAAACAATGCCGACCGAGAATCCCAAGTCGGGCCCAACCAGGTTCAAACCTGGTTCATTGAACCACCACTGCTTCAGTGAGCTTGAACCAGTGGTGGTGGGAGGTAGCCACACATTAATACCACTGTTCATATCCAGGCTAGCCCAGAATAACCTTTCTTGATCAACTATGATTAAAATAAATTTAGTGATAATAATGTTTTCTATTTGTTCTTCGCAGGCATTGCACTCATATCAATGGGCGAGGATATTGGAGCCGAGATGTCATTCCGTCAGTTTGGCAATTTACTGCGCTATTGTGAGCCAGTGATCAGACGAGCCGTTCCTCTAGCACTGGGTCTCATTTCTGTGTCTAATCCAAGACTAAATATCTTGGATACACTGAGCAAATTTTCCCATGATTCAGATGCAGATGTGGCACATAATGCCATCTTTGCCATGGGTCTAGTTGGAGCAGGAACTAACAATGCCAGGTAATTAAGTTTTGTTTTTTTACCATTACTAGGTGATCTTTGCTAAATATTGTTTTTAAGTGATAATGTAATAATAATAATTAATAAATAGAGCTGGGGATGGATATATATATATATATATATATATATATATATATATATATATATATATATATATATATATATATATATATATATATATATATATATATATATATATATATATATATATATATATATATATAATATATATATATATATAGATATATATATACTGTATATATAGATATATATATAGATATATATATAGATATATATATATATATATATATATATATATATATATATATATATATATATATATATATATATATATATATATATATATATAATGTCGTACCTAGTAGCCAGAACTCACTTCTCAGCCTACTATGCAAGGCCAAATTTGCCTAATAAGCCTAGTTTTCATGAATTAATGTTTTTTCGACTACCTAACCTACCTAACCTAACCTAACCTAACGTTTTCGGCTACCTAACCTAACCTAACCTATAAAGATAGGTTAGGTTAGGTTAGGTAGGGTTGGTTAGGTTCGGTCATATATCTACGTTAATTTTAACTCCAATAAAAAAAAATTTACCTCATACATAATGAAATGGGTAGCTTTATCATTTCATAAGAAAAAAATTAGAGAAAATATATTAATTCAGTAAAACTTGGCTTATTAGGCAAATCGGGCCTTGCATAGTAGGCTGAGAAGTGAGTTCTGGCTACTAGGTACGACATATATATATATATATATATATATATATATATATATGTATATATATATATATATATATATATATATATATATCTATATATATATATATCTATATATATCTATATATATATATATCTATATATATATATATATATATCTATATATATAAGCCTATACTTGCATAACCCACAAGTGAAGATAAACAATCTTTGGACAACACCCACCAGTGGGACTCGAACCCAGAAAGCACAACTACCTTCCAGTAGCTGGCATAACTAGTATGCTTTAACCCACTACGCCATCAGACCTTACAAAAGAAGTAGATAGTTCGAGATATATATCTCAAACATCTCTACCTAGCCTATAAGTATAGGCTTATAAGCTGGACACGAGTTCTCTCACATTGACAGTGGCTTGACGAAAAATGCAGACTGACCCCTCACTCATCTGGTGCCTTCGGGAGGTAGAGATGTTTGAGATATATATCTCGAACTATCTACTTCTTTTGTAAGGTCTGATGGCGTTGTGGGTTAAAGCATACTAGTTATGCCAGCTACTGGAAGGTAGTTGTGCTTTCTGGGTTCGAGTCCCACTGGTGGGTGTTGTCCAAAGATTGTTTATCTTCACTTGTGGTTTATGCAAGTATAGGCTTATAAGCTGGACACGAGTTCTCTCACATTGACAGTGGCTTGACGAAAAATGCAGACTGACCCCTCACTCATCTGGTGCCTTCGGGAGGTAGAGATGTTTGAGATATATATCTCGAACTATCTACTTCTTTTGTAAGGTCTGATGGCGTTGTGGGTTAAAGCATACTAGTTATGCCAGCTACTGGAAGGTAGTTGTGCTTTCTGGGTTCGAGTCCCACTGGTGGGTGTTGTCCAAAGATTGTTTATCTTCACTTGTGGTTTATGCAAGTATAGGCTTATAAGCTGGACACGAGTTCTCTCACATTGACAGTGGCTTGACGAAAAATGCAGACTGACCCCTCACTCATCTGGTGCCTTCGGGAGGTAGAGATGTTTGAGATATATATCTCGAACTATCTACTTCTTTTGTAAGGTCTGATGGCGTAGTGGGTTAAAGCATACTAGTTATGCCAGCTACTGGAAGGTAGTTGTGCTTTCTGGGTTCGAGTCCCACTGGTGGGTGTTGTCCAAAGATTGTTTATATATATATATATATATATATATATATATATATATATATATATATATATATATATATATATATATATATATATATATATATATATATATATATATATATATATATATATATATATATATATATATATATATATATATATATATATATATATATATATATATATATATATATATATATATATATATATATATATATATATATATATATATATATATATATATATATATATATATATATATATATATATATATATATATATATATATATATATATATATATATATATATATATATATATATATATATATATATATATATATATATATATATATATATATATATATATATATATATATATATATATATATATATATATATATATATATATATATATATATATATATATATATATATATATATATATATATATATATATATATATATATATATATATATATATATATATATATATATATATATATATATATATATATATATATATATATATATATATATATATATATATATATATATATATATATATATATATATATATATATATATATATATATATATATATATATATATATATATATATATATATATATATATATATATATATATATATATATATATATATATATATATATATATATATATATATATATATATATATATATATATATATATATATATATATATATATATATATATATATATATATATATATATATATATATATATATATATATATATATATATATATATATATATATATATATATATATATATATATATATATATATATATATATATATATATATATATATATATATATATATATATATATATATATATATATATATATATATATATATATATATATATATATATATATATATATATATATATATATATATATATATATATATATATATATATATATATATATATATATATATATATATATATATATATATATATATATATATATATATATATATATATATATATATATATATATATATATATATATATATATATATATATATATATATATATATATATATATATATATATATATATATATATATATATATATATATATATATATATATATATATATATATATATATATATATATATATATATATATATATATATATATATATATATATATATATATATATATATATATATATATATATATATATATATATATATATATATATATATATATATATATATATATATATATATATATATATATATATATATATATATATATATATATATATATATATATATATATATATATATATATATATATATATATATATATATATATATATATATATATATATATATATATATATATATATATATATATATATATATATATATATATATATATATATATATATATATATATATATATATATATATATATATATATATATATATATATATATATATATATATATATATATATATATATATATATATATATATATATATATATATATATATATATATATATATATATATATATATATATATATATATATATATATATATATATATATATATATATATATATATATATATATATATATATATATATATATATATATATATATATATATATATATATATATATATATATATATATATATATATATATATATATATATATATATATATATATATATATATATATATATATATATATATATATATATATATATATATATATATATATATATATATATATATATATATATATATATATATATATATATATATATATATATATATATATATATATATATATATATATATATATATATATATATATATATATATATATATATATATATATATATATATATATATATATATATATATATATATATATATATATATATATATATATATATATATATATATATATATATATATATATATATATATATATATATATATATATATATATATATATATATATATATATATATATATATATATATATATATATATATATATATATATATATATATATATATATATATATATATATATATATATATATATATATATATATATATATATATATATATATATATATATATATATATATATATATATATATATATATATATATATATATATATATATATATATATATATATATATATATATATATATATATATATATATATATATATATATATATATATATATATATATATATATATATATATATATATATATATATATATATATATATATATATATATATATATATATATATATATATATATATATATATATATATATATATATATATATATATATATATATATATATATATATATATATATATATATATATATATATATATATATATATATATATATATATATATATATATATATATATATATATATATATATATATATATATATATATATATATATATATATATATATATATATATATATATATATATATATATATATATATATATATATATATATATATATATATATATATATATATATATATATATATATATATATATATATATATATATATATATATATATATATATATATATATATATATATATATATATATATATATATATATATATATATATATATATATATATATATATATATATATATATATATATATATATATATATATATATATATATATATATATATATATATATATATATATATATATATATATATATATATATATATATATATATATATATATATATATATATATATATATATATATATATATATATATATATATATATATATATATATATATATATATATATATATATATATATATATATATATATATATATATATATATATATATATATATATATATATATATATATATATATATATATATATATATATATATATATATATATATATATATATATATATATATATATATATATATATATATATATATATATATATATATATAATATATATATATATATATATATATATATATATATATATATATATATATATATATATATATATATATATATATATATATATATATATATATATATATATATATATATATATATATATATATATATATATATATATATATATATATATATATATATATATATATATATATATATATATATATATATATATATATATATATATATATATATATATATATATATATATATATATATATATATATATATATATATATATATATATATATATATATATATATATATATATATATATATATATATATATATATATATATATATATATATATATATATATATATATATATATATATATATATATATATATATATATATATATATATATATATATATATATATATATATATATATATATATATATATATATATATATATATATATATATATATATATATATATATATATATATATATATATATATATATATATATATATATATATATATATATATATATATATATATATATATATATATATATATATATATATATATATATATATATATATATATATATATATATATATATATATATATATATATATATATATATATATATATATATATATATATATATATATATATATATATATATATATATATATATATATATATATATATATATATATATATATATATATATATATATATATATATATATATATATATATATATATATATATATATATATATATATATATATATATATATATATATATATATATATATATATATATATATATATATATATATATATATATATATATATATATATTATATATATATATATATATATATATATATATATATATATATATATATATATATATATATATATATATATATATATATATATATATATATATATATATATATATATATATATATATATATATATATATATATATATATATATATATATATATATATATATATATATATATATATATATATATATATATATATATATATATATATATATATATATATATATATATATATATATATATATATATATATATATATATATATATATATATATATATATATATATATATATATATATATATATATATATATATATATATATATATATATATATATATATATATATATATATATATATATATATATATATATATATATATATATATATATATATATATATATATATATATATATATATATATATATATATATATATATATATATATATATATATATATATATATATATATATATATATATATATATATATATATATATATATATATATATATATATATATATATATATATATATATATATATATATATATATATATATATATATATATATATATATATATATATATATATATATATATATATATATATATATATATATATATATATATATATATATATATATATATATATATATATATATATATATATATATATATATATATATATATATATATATATATATATATATATATATATATATATATATATATATATATATATATATATATATATATATATATATATATATATATATATATATATATATATATATATATATATATATATATATATATATATATATATATATATATATATATATATATATATATATATATATATATATATATATATATATATATATATATATATATATATATATATATATATATATATATATATATATATATATATATATATATATATATATATATATATATATATAATATATATATATATATATATATATATTGTCACTAAGAACTCTTTGACCCGGCCAGGATTAGAGCCCATGCTGTCCAGGATCACCCCTAAACGTACACAGTACCGTGACCACCGCACCAATGATCGATTATCAGATTATTACCGATTATCAGAAGTAGACAATGTTACATCCTACTGTATGGAACAAGGAGTCTTATTTATACCCATCCACTCTATATTGTCTATTTTATTTTGAACTAGAGGCAAGTGCAACATTACTTTTGGAAATAATTTTCTTAATGAATGTTGTCGTTGCAGATTAGCGGCTATGTTGCGTCAACTCGCTCAATACCACGCTAAAGATCCTAACAACTTATTCATGGTGCGTCTGGCTCAGGGACTAACTCACCTTGGCAAGGGCACTATGACACTCTCCCCCTACCACAGTAACCGCCAGCTCATGTCACCAGTTGCTGTGGCAGGACTGCTGGCAACCTGTGTGGCATTCCTTGATGCCAAAACCTGTAAGTACTTTACCATCATCCACAGTTAGATATTGCCATTAATGATAATTTTTTTTTTAATAATTTTTCCATTTTTTTAACTTGAAATGTACAACACTTGTTTGTGTTCATAAAAGTAAGCTCATTTGGTAACCAAAATAATCTATAGTTCTCGCCTACATGTCTCGCCGACCCTCCTTATTAGACCGGACTGATCAGTTGTAATGTTTGATAAATTCATGATCATTACCTCAGTTCCCACCTGTGTGTGGTGTCGAGTCATCAGTCCAAGAAAAAATTAGCAATGCAAGGAAAGAGAGCTAATTTAAAAAGTGGGACATATACTATAAATTTTTCACTCCATAATGTATCGGCATCGTTACACAGCAAAATTTCCACATCTGCACTCGATCACCTCACAAAATTGCATATATGCAATCTGTGCATATATATGCAAAAAATATATATATGCATATATATGCAAAAAAATTGCATATATGTGCAATCTGTGCTGCACATAGTCAAGCACATAGTGACATAGCACTATGTCAAAACAAAAAACATTTTTTTAGTATGTTGTTGACACTCGCACGTCAAGTTTGTCCATCTTAATGTTTACCTCTTACCTTCACATTTACTCTTAATACACTTGTCTTTACCCCGATGATATCATCATGTCAACTTGAAATGGCATAACAACTCGATAAGCTCTCTTCATTCTTACTATTTACTGACTTGTGCTCCATATGCTCCCTGCCATTGTCTATACACTCCTTTCTCCTAAACCAACAAATACATCTCAAAGTCCAATTCTGCTGTACTCACACTTTTGTTCATGCCCGTGGCACACTAGTGTCTCTCGTCCACACAAAGGGTACACACTACTATTTCTTCATACAGTTACACAACCCCCAGGTATTTACTCACCAATCACTTTTCACCACCTAACTTACCCTTTTGCCCACCCAACTACACCCACACTCTTTACTCCCATACTGCCTTCACATACACCCTTTTCACTCACCCCTCTACTTCCCTTTCATACAGGGGCCTGACGGCTAAGTAGACAGCCCTTGGGATTCGTAGTCCTAAGGGAAGAACGAGGGGATGTGGACTGAACCAAAGCCGGAGTGACCAATACCCCTAAGTCTGGGTCCCAATAGGCAAAGCAGGGCAGCCGCGGGGCATCCGGGAAAGCAGCTAACTGAGCACATTGCAGCAACCTAAACTTGGCATGCAATGCCTGAGCTGCCTGCACCCGAATAGTCATCCGGAGATTGGGTGAATTGAGTCACAAACAAGCAACAGTGCTCGCAGGACTCAGGGTCCAAGGTGTCACCGACCCAACAGGCAGCATGGGTTTGATTCCCGACAAAGGTGGAAAGAAATGAGCAGAGTTTCCTTCACCCTGATGCACCTGTTCACCTAGCAGTAAATAGGTACCTGGGAATTAGACAGCTGCTGCGGGCAGCTTCCTGGAGATGTGCAACAAAAAAGGAGGCCTGGTCGAGGACCGGGCCGCGGGGATACTAAGCCCCGAAATCGTCTCACGATAACCTCAAGTTACTCTCCCCCACACACACACACACACACATGGCTGCCACCAAAGGGGAGGACAACATGCCAACACATGAATGTTTTGGAGGATTCTCAACACAAGATATAATGAAAGGTGGTTTTCTTGGCAGGTTAGTGATTATTGAAAACCTACTAAAGAATTATGAAGAAAAATTCATTAAATTAGAACTAGAAAATGAAGGTCTCAAGAATTGAGTTTTGTCATTTCAAAGAGTATTTTCCAACAAGGTAAGAAAATTACCAACTTGACTGATAAGGTAAAGAGACAGGAGACACAAATCATGAAACTAGTGAAAGATAATGAGATCGAAAATGAAGAGGGAGTGAATTTTGAAGAAATTAACAAGAAACTACTCATAAGGTGAAAAACTTGAGTGTGAAGTGAAAAAGTGTGAAGTATGCTTGCTCTAAATAGGGGAAGTGAAGTAGGTTATTTTTTATAAATTTTGCAAAATTATCTGTCGTTATGTAAAGCAAATTTGTAAACAGGAAGTTACTGAAGAATGGAATTAAGTTTGACCTTTTATTTTGAGGATGGGTGCAAACAGGATTACAATACTTACAACCATTGCTCATCAACGATAAGATTTTACCAAGACAATTTTGTTACCAATTTTAAAATGCTCTCATTCATTCATTATTTCACCAAGGCTTGACTGCTGGAGACAGCTGATGCTCTCCAGGACATAATTTGGCAGAAAGGCATCAAAAGGCAGTTTGTATGAATGTCAAATATATTCACACTTGTAGCAAAAAATTTGGAAATGTGTGCAAAGAAGTTTAGGACTATGGAAAGAAGAATAACTAGAAGTACATAACCCTAACTTTTTCCTTGATGCAGGTAATATCGTTTTTTTTTCTCTCTCTGCAGTGATTCTGGGGAAGAGTCACTACCTCCTGTACAGCCTCACCACGGCCATCCAGCCCCGGATGCTGGTTACCTTTGATGAGCTACTCAACCCTCTACCTGTGTCTGTCAGAGTTGGCCAGGTAAGTCTTCACCTCACAATCACTCACAAACTTGAGTCTCACTTGTGTCACCTCACAAACATTGTCAAATTTTCAGGAGCAATTGACCTCTTGTCTAAATTTATATTATCTTGACTGATATTTAGAAAACAAATTAGTGTAGTTGCATTTCATGTAAGTTTATGCTAATGGTGCTAAAATCAGATACCATATAGAGTACATTCTTGAGGAACGCTGAGACACAGTGATAGTATGGAAGCTGGCGTCACTCTGTAGAAAAGTGACGATGCTTATCTGCATTCAACTTTAATTTTAACACTTTCGCGGCGGTGCAGGCGAGCGTGCGGCGACACTGAAATGTGTGTACTAGTTCCAGTTTTTCTCACCTTAATTCTCATGCTACGTCGTTCGTTTTGGTATCGATGTGTTCGCAATTAAAATCCCTGCAGGGGCATATGCATATAAGGTCCAAAAGTCCGGCGTGACTCCTCCATGGCAAAGCCTAAATCGGTAAAAGTTACTCGTGAGTGCACAAAATCGGTAAAATGTGTACAGTATTCTCATTTCAGTTTTCTCACCTTAATTCTCGTGCTATTTCGCTCATTTTAGTATCAATGTGTTCATAATTAAATTCCCTGCAAGGGTATATGTATTTACTGTGAGGTCCAAAAGCCTGGCGTGACTCCCCGCAACAAAGCCTAAAGTCGGCCAACCATTACCTGTGAACGTGCACCAATTGGCACACCCGCATCTTCAGGTGTATACTTGTTTAGTTTAAAACACAAATTTTTGTGTTACATCTTTCATTTTGGTATCAAATTGTTCGCAATATAAAGGCGCGTATTTTAAAACTATTCCCGTAATAATAGAAAAAATAAATGGAATTTTAAATTTAACAAATATTTTAAATTTTGGACGCTCATCAACACAAAATTATTTATATCTTTCCAGTGTTCTGACTGAAAATTGTGTTACGTCTTTCACTTTGGTATCAAATTGTTCACAATCTAAAAGCGCACATTTTAAAACTAGTCCCATAATAATAGCACAATAAATGGAATTTTAACAAATATTTTACAATTTGGACCACAAAAGTATTTATAACCTTTAAAGTGTTCTGACCTGAATTGTCAGGCTATATCGCCATTATTGTATCAAATTGTGCGCAATCTAAAGGTGCTCATTTTTAAACCACTCCAGATTGATCGAATAAAATTAAAATTTTTAACAAATATTTTAAAATGATGGACGCAGCACGAGTCCATCACTTGTGCTCTCCAGGAGAAAAATTCTGGACTACATAAGAGTTCACGGAGTGCGATAATGTTAAGAAGAGTAAAGGGTATACCACATGTATATGCCGGCGAGAAACAATGGGCAGAGTTTCTTTCACCCTGTGCCCCTGTTACCTAGCAGTAAAATAGGTACCTGGGTGATAGTCAGCTGTCACGGGCTGCTACCTGGGGGTGGAGGCCTGGTCGAGGACCGGGCCGCAGGGACACTAAATAGCCCCGAAATCATCTCAAGATAATCTGAAGATAATCTCAAGATAATCATAGGGAAATATTCCGTATGCGTGTGTGGAATTGCTGTGTATTCCACAGAGTAAATTAAACATGTAATATGTTTTACAGGCTGTTGACGTGGTTGGTCAGGCAGGGAAGCCCAAGACCATCACAGGGTTCCAGACACACACAACTCCCGTTCTGTTGTCGCACGGAGAACGTGCCGAACTTGCTACCGATGAATATATTCCTCTGACATCAATCATGGAAGGTTTTGTCATTCTCAAGAAAAATCCCGATATTGACACTTAAGAAGGATGGGGTAGGGTAGAGGTGTATTCTTTAATATTATTATTATGCAAGTACATTATTTTATCATCAAATCATCATTGTGACAGGTATTAGTTTATCCTCCAAAAATGTTTTTATGGAGGAGCAAGAACAGAATTTTGAAATTGAACTTCATACATGTTATGTAACTGTACACTTGTCATTATTTGTATTTAATAAACAAAAGCTGTAAATGTTTGTTTATATCCTGTATTTATGAGAATTGTTGTTCTTCATCCACTACATAGTCATCAATTCATTTAGTTATGTTTAAAACAAATTTGCAGTGGTATATACAATACTATATCCTTTTCAAGAAGTTTCTTGATGCTTTGCTGAATCTTCGGCAAATCAAATGGCGGCACTTTTTTTTTTCTTTTTTCTTTTTTTGGAGGGATATTCGTGCGTGGGCCCTAAGCCTCTGGCTGGCCCACTAAGTGTTGCTTGTTTCTGTTTTACTTGGGCGGAGTATGAGTATTCATGACTCGTATACTCGTATGGTCGCTGCAGTAAGATTTTGCCATATGTGTTTAACAACTTCTTCTGCTCTGTTGAATCTAAATGGCGGCACTGTCACCGGGAATGCACGTATGGATGAAGTAGAGAGAGCTGGATGTCCATCTATGCCTTTATATATTTGCAAACTTTATATTACTTATAAGATGGATTCTTCCCTAAAACATTCACTCTGAAGCACTTAATTCTTAACAAAATTTAATATATGAAAATGTTGAATATATTATTAAGTATATAGAGTGTAAACTCCATAATTGAGATTGTTGTTCTAGCTCTCATCCTAATTTAGAGAAATCCATATTTTGGGAAAGTCAGCTTTGACTATGGCACCACCTTTCATTGTTTTTCTTTTAGCAAATGATGTATCCTATATTTGCACATTTAAAAAATGTAGACTATAGTTTTTTGTTCTATAGTTTTTATATGATTAAAATTGTTTAAGCTTAATAAAGATTCACTACTACACTGAATTTGAAAATTGATTGATTAAACTCATTAAATTTTTAGCTGCTGATAAAATTTTGTCATTACCACCAGTAAGGGAGCCAAGCGGACAGCACACTGGACTTGTGATCCTGTGGTCCTGGGTTCGATCCCGGGCATTGGCGAGAAACAATGGGCAGAGTTTCTTTCGTCCTATGCTCCTGTTACCTAGCAGTAAATAGGTACCTGGGTGTTAGGTGTCACGGGCTGCTTCCTTGGGGTGGAGGCCTGGTCGAGGACCAGGCTGCGGGGACACTTAAAAAAAAAAAAAAAAAAAACGAAATCATCTCAAGATAACTCCAATGCTTTATGTATTAAGGCACAAGCCAAACACACTTGCCAGTATTGTCATCCCTCCCTGGCTGTGATAACTTGTTTTTATATCAATTTAGCTTCATACATGATAAGGTGCTTCTGCCTTCTCATATCTGGTCTAGGCAGACTTCTTTTCTACTCACAAATAATGTCGTGTACAAATAATAGTGTTAAGACTGTTACAGCACAGCAGGAAATATAACTGGACATAACCATCATCACACACCACCTGCACCCTCCTCACTAATTTCCCCCCCCAGACGGGTGGGGAGCTGTTTTCACTACCTCACTGACCCCCTTTTTTGCCTGCCTGTGCAGCAATACATAAAAAAGTGTGTTTATTTTCCATTTGTAATGTTGCTGTTAAACTTGGCACACTGAACTTTATTCAGAAAAATAGCTAACCAATTTTTTGTTTGAGATGCCATTCGGTTTGAAAAGTTCACACTTATTTCGTCATATATATATATATTGTGACGGTAACGCGTTGGTGTTCGGCTGTTCAAAAGCTAGGGGTATGGCCTCATCACATATAGAGAAAAAAAAATAGAAAATCTGGAACTTCGTCTGTGGTAAGGTAAGGAGAAGACACACAAAACACAAGTAAATTTTAACAATGAAATTTTAATTACGTTAAAGAAAGCAAAACATGAATAAAATGGACATACAAATTCGTATAATAAAATCAATCAAAATAATAAGAATAATCAAATGGCAAAATGAAAAGTTACGTTAAGACAAGTGAGCAAATAAGTGTGTGGCAAACAAAGTGAATAGGTGCAGGAATATTGGCTTCAAGCTATCACTTCTCTTAGTACACGTAAGCCTGGGGCTTAGTCTACCAACGAGACGTGTTAACTTGTCGAAAACACGGGATATTCTGAAGACTGAGGTCGTGGCGGCCCCAGACATCAAGTAGTATGGTGGGTGGAGTGCAGTTGCAGCTGAACCCGCAGCCAATCAGCGATGAGCAGGCGACAAGACAGGTAGTTTGGCGGTTTGAGGTGGAGCAGGTGTTCCTGGCTGCATACGTTTTGCTCTCTGGCAAACCTTGGAGATGATGTTGTCATTGTTGGATATTTCTTCCATACTAGTTTTATAGATTTGTAGCGACGTATTTTTGGAGGGAAGAGCAGGCTCAATCTCTTGAAGGAGATTCTCGTCACAATATATATATATATATATATATATATATATATATATATATATATATATATATATATATATATATATATATATATATATATATATATATATATGACGAAATAAATATATATATATATGTCGTACCTAGTAGCCAGAACGCACTCCTCAGCCTACTATGCAAGGCCCGATTTGCCTAATAAGCCAAGTTTTCCTGAATTAATATATTTTCTCTAATTTTTTTCTCATGAAATGATAAAGCTACCCATTTCATTATGTATGAGGTCAATTTTTTTTTATTGGAGTTAAAATTAACATAGATATATGACCGAACCTAACCAACCCTACCTAACCTAACCTATCTTTATAGGTTAGGTTAGGTAGCCGAAAAAGTTAGGTTAGGTAGTCGAAAAACAATTAATTCATGAAAACTTGGCTTATTAGGCAAATCGGGCCTTGCATAGTAGGCTGAGAAGTGCGTTCTGGCTACTAGGTACGACATATATATATATATATATATATATATATATATATATATATATATATATATATATATATATATGTCGTACCTAGTAGCCAGAACGCCCTTCTCAGCCTACTATGCGAGGCCCAATTTGCCTAATAAGCCAACTTTTCATGAATTAATTGTTTTTCGACTACCTAACCTACCTAACCTAACCTAACCTAACTTTTTCGGCTACCTAACCTATAAAGATAGGTTAGGTTAGGTTAGGTAGGGTTGGTTAGGTTCAGTCACATATCTACGTTAATTTTAACTCCAATAAAAAAAATTGACCTCATACATAATGAAATGGATTGCTTTATCATTTCATAAGAAAAAATTTAGAGAAAATATATTAATTCAGGAAAATTTGGCTTATTAGGCAAATCTGGCCTTGCATAGTAGGCCGAGAAGTACGTTCTGGCTACTAGGTACGACATATATATATATATATATATATATATATATATATATATATATATATATATATATATATATATATATATATATATATATATATATATATATATATATTATTGATATTGTGGTGAGGTTTTCTATTTTTCTTTCCCAACTGCAATGCGTATGTCGCCAATGTACATGTGGCAGACGCTTCACGGAGCTGTCGGAATCAACAGAGAAAATACGAGAGCAGCCGTACAGGGCCTGGGAGCAAGGTCGAGTTAGTCCTTGAGGGTCTCTTCTCAGACTAGCCTCACCTGGTCCTGCTCCACGTTGATCGTTGGAATCTCCTCAATGCTTTAACACTTTAAGGGACTCCTAAGGTCCTCATCACATTTATAGTTTAGTGAATAATAGGCAACTCGGTGTTGAAGACACTTAGAGCTGAAGGCTTGAGTAAATAGTTTGCAGTATTCAGAAGTGGTTCAACGGAAACACTGCATAAAGCTTAACAGTAGTTTATTTACTAACAACAACTAATACAAAGGGTGATTGATTTACTTTAGATTGGCGTCAGAAAGGCTATGGTTGCATTAGCGAGACTTGACGTCTGGCTAATCGATTCGGATCCACTCGTGGAGAAACACCTAACACAGTTGACAGCCAATCATTAACACGGCAAACCTAACTGCCGGTATGCAAAGGGATCACAAGAATTTCAACCGGATACTCGGGTAATGATGATATGCAATAACTCGCTACACTGTCAATAGGACAGGCACAATATTTATATCACACAATAACTAAATGTGTGGTGTATGTGAAGCTCATATTCACAGACGAGTGTAATGTGATACCACACAGATAAACACATACACCGTCGAGTGTCTAGGTCTCCACCTATACCTGTGTCAGGTATGAGAAGGTGAGAACTGTGGTTGATACCTCAGATCAACACAGACAGACACAATAATACGATAACAAGATCTTGTACTTACAGGTAGGCTACCTCTCTTATTCACTCACTCAGGCACATTTATGCAAGAACTCGTAGGTGGCCTGACAGCTGGTTTCTCTCGTTCTGACGCGAGACCATTGGCGACAGGCTTCCCCACAAACCGTACTTGACACGGAGGGTACTCGCAGGAGGGCGCGCTGTATGTCTATAGACACGCACACACACTGGCACTGGCGGTGAGTAAGGGTGGTGACGTCACGTGGTACAGTGAGGCAGGGCGGCTCAAGGCTAGCTACATGCTCTGGACAGTGGCGGCTGCAGGTTATATTTATTTATTTATTTATGCATATACAAGAAGGTACATTGGGAATGTGAGGATACATAATATGGTAATTACAATCTTGTAAAGCCACTAGTACGCGCAGCGTTTTGGGCAGAAATGGTATTGAAAGCGTTTCGGGCAGAAATGGAAGGAAATGGAAATATGGTACCATGCGGTACACTGGTAAAGTCACACACATTCCTGCAGGAATGGCTCAAGACTCTTAATCATGGGTGATTTCAACCATGGAAAGACAGACTGGGAGAATGGGGACCCACATGGTGGTGCAGATACGTGGCGAGCTAAACTCTTGGAAGTGGCAACAAGGAATTTTCTGAGCCAGCATGTCAAGGAACCCACAAGAATGAGAGGCAATGATGAACCAGCTAGACTCGACTTAATATTCACCCTAAATGAGTCAGAAATAAGGGAAGTCAAAGTTGAAGCCCCCATAGGAATGAGTGACCACAGTGTACTGACCTTTGAGTACTTGGTGGAGGTAGGGATAACCTATCCAAGGATGGGAGTGGAGGGGAAAAGACTGAATTACCGAAGAGGAAAATATGACGAGATGAGGAACTTCCTAATGGGAATACCATGGGAAACAGAACTTAGAGACAAGAATGTGCAGGTCATGATGGATATTGTCACCCAAAAGTGCCAGGAAGCTGCAGACAGGTTTATCCCCGTCCAAAAGGAGAAAAACGAAAAACAACAGAAAAACCCATGGTTCAACCAGGAATGTAAGGTAGCGAAACAACTGAGTAAAAGAACATGGAGAAACTACAGAAATAACAGAACACCAGAGAGCAGGGAGAGGTACCAGAGGGCCAGAAATGAGTACATCAGAGTGAGGAGGGAAGCAGAGAGACAGTTTGAAAATGACATCGCGAGTAAAGCCAAGACCCAACCAAAGCTGCTCCACAGCCATATCAGGAGGAAAACAGCAGTGAAGGAACAAGTGATGAAGCTGCGGAAAGGGGAGAACAGATACACAGAGAATGACAAGGAGGTGTGTGAAGAACTCAACAAGAGATTCCAGGAGGTCTTCACAATAGAACAAGGAGAAGCCCCTGCACTAAATGAGGAGGCGGCAACCTTGGAAACCTTGGAGGAATTTGACCTCACTAGTGATGAGGTCAAAAGGTGTCTGCTGGAGCTAGATGTGACAAAGGCTGTTGGGCCTGATAGAATCTCACCATGGATACTAAAGGAAGGTGCAGAAGCACTAAGTGTGCCACTCTCTATGGTGTATAACAGGTCACTGGAAACAGGAGACTTACCAGAAAGTTGGAAGACAGCTAACGTGGTCCCAATATACAAAAAGGGTGACAGGCAAGAGGCACTGAATTACAGGCCAGTTTCCTTAACTTGTATACCATGCAAGGTGCTGGAGAAGATCGTGAGGAAAAGGCTCGTAGAGCATCTGGAGGGAAATAACTTTGTAACGCACCACCAACATGGGTTCAGAGATGGTAAATCGTGCCTCACAGGGTTAATAGAATTTTATGACCAGGCAACGAAAATTAGGCAGGAAAGAGAAGGGTGGGCCGACTGCATTTTCCTGGATTGCCAAAAAGCCTTCGACACAGTACCCCATAAAAGGCTGTTAAAAAAGTTGGAGCAACAGGCAGGAGTAAAAGGGAAGGTGCTCCAGTGGATAAGGGAGTACTTAAGCAACAGGAAACAGCGAGTAACGGTGAGGGGGAAGACATCAGAGTGGCGAGATGTCACCAGCGGAGTCCCACAGGGCTCAGTACTTGGACCCATCCTGTTTCTAATATATGTGAACGATCTTCCAGAGGGTATAGACTCATTCCTCTCGATGTTTGCTGATGATGCAAAAATTATGAGAAGAATCAAGACGGATGAAGATAGACAGAGACTACAGGATGACCTGGATAAACTGGAGGAATGGTCTAGAAAATGGCTGCTGAAGTTCAACTCTGGAAAGTGTAAGGTGATGAAATTAGGCGAAGGGAGCAGGAGGCTGAACACAAGGTATCATCTGGGAGGGGAAATCCTGCAAGAATCAAATAGAGAGAAGGATCTGGGGGTTGATATCACACCGAACCTGTCCCCAGAGGCCCACATCAAAAGAATATCATCAGCGGCATATGCTAGACTGGCCAACATAAGAACTGCCTTCAGAAACTTGTGTAAGGAATCTTTCAGAACCCTGTATACCACTTATGTAAGACCAATCCTGGAGTATGCAGCTCCAGCCTGGAGTCCATACCTAGTTAAACACAAGACAAAGTTAGAGAAGATTCAGCGGTATGCCACCAGGCTCGTCCCGGAACTGAGAGGATTGAGCTACGAGGAAAGGCTAAAGGAGCTGAACCTCACATCCCTGAAAAACAGAAGAGTAAGGGGAGACATGATAACCACCTACAAAATTCTCAGGGGAATTGACAGGGTGGACAAAGACAAACTCTTCAGCACGGGTGGGACACGAACAAGGGGACACAGGTGGAAACTTAGTACCCAGATGAGCCACAGAGACGTTAGAAAGAATTTTTTCAGTGTCAGAGTAGTTAATAAATGGAATGCACTAGGAAGTGATGTGGTGGAGGCTGACTCCATACACAGTTTCAAATGTAGGTATGATAGAGCCCAGTAGGCTCAGGAATCTGTACACCAGTTGATTGACAGTTGAGAGGCGGGACCAAAGAGCCAAAGCTCAACCCCCGCAAGCACAATTAGGTGAGTACAATTAGGTGAGTACACAGGTTACACACAAGAGTGCAGCGGCACTCCTTAGTTCACTCTAGGTCACTCACAACGATCTCAATTTGTCACCAGGGGTTACCTGATACCAGTCTGTTTCGCTCTGGTGATTTGTCACTATAGGCTTCTGAACAATATAGTCACAATCGGGATTCCGGGCGAGCGTTGGTATATCGAAAAGACGCAGAGTTTAACTTTACGGTGAGGATTGGAGGGTGTTCAGTCTATTCAGTCTATTTGCCGATAGACAGAACAGGACACGTCCACTAACTATGAACTCCCTCACGTGAATACCCTTGCCAGCGGCTGCTGGGCATCTTGTGGGACAAAACACAAGGGATTACAATTTGACCAATGGCATTGCAGCAAAAGAGCGGGAACCAATCATATTGATCATTCTATGATCAGTACCAGAGGTGACGTCATGACCACGTCACAGTTGTTATTCTCCATCGCGCTGGTTGAGGCTGACCCCAGAGGTCAGTCTCCTCACTGGCGTCCTCTCTCTCACGCCTGGCACCTCCTATGTACTCACTGACCCTGTGGCAAGTATGCTTAACTTCCCTGTATCTAATTTACCCTTGGGCATACGGTGGCCTCCGTATTTTACAAGTATTCCTAGTTATGTGGGCTTCCTGGGGACACCCAACATGACAGATTACCATCCAGGGTTAACAGAGATAGGGCTTGTGCCCTATCTCTGTTAACTCTGTGCCCTATACGAGATCGGTGCACTGTGTACACCACAATGAGCCATTCAAGTCAGCTGTGGGATAATCTTGAGAGACCATATCTCTGTCTCTCTCACTCCCCCCCCCCCCACTCTCTCTTCTCTCTTCTCTCTCTCTCTCTCTTTCTCTCACACACACACACACACACACACACACACACACACACACACACACACACACACACACACACACACACACACACACACACACACGCACACACACACACATGCACATACACGAGGAAGGCACACAAACATTCATACCAAAACAGAGACGCAGGGCCAGAAAACAGGATTGGTTCGACAGAAATTGTGAGAGGGCAAGAGACCAAAAGACACAAAAATGGAATCAGTATAGGAAGAGGCCAAACCCCCAAACATACCAGCGATACAAAGATGCGAGAAACAACTATACAGCAGTAAGGAGAGAGGCAGAAAGAAATTTTGAAAAAGGGATAGCAGATAAATGTAAAACAGAACCGGGCCTATTCTACAAATTCATAAACAACAAATTGCAGGTAAAGGATAATATCCAGAGGTTGAAAATGGGAAACAGATTCACGGAAAATGAAAAGGAAATGTGTGAAACATTAAATGAAAAGTTCCAAAGTGTGTTTGTACAAAATGAAATCTTCAGAGAACCAGACACAATAAGAATTCCAGAGAACAACATAGAGCGGATAGAGGTGTCTAGAGATGAAGTGGAAAATATGCTAAAGGAGCTCAGGAAGAACAAAGCAGCTGGCCCAGATGGCGTTTCACCATGGGTTCTGAGAGAATGTGCATCTGAACTCAGCATTCCACTTCACCTGATCTTTCAAGCATCCCTGTGTACAGGAATCGTAGCAGACGTGTGGAAACAGGCTAACATAGTTCCAATCTACAAAAGTGGCAGCAGGGAAGACCCCCTCAATTATAGACCTGTATCATTGACAAGTGTAATAGTGAAAGTATTGGAAAAGCTAATCAAAACTAAATGGGTAGAACACCTGGAGAGAAATGATATAATATCAGACAGACAGTATGGTTTTCGATCAGGAAGATCCTGTGTATCGAATTTACTCAGTTTCTATGATCGAGCCACAGAGATATTACAGGAAAGAGATGGTTGGGTTGACTGCATCTATCTGGACCTAAAAAAGGCTTTCGACAGAGTTCCACATAAGAGGTTGTTCTGGAAACTGGAAAATATTGGAGGGGTGACAGGTAAGCTTCTATCATGGATGAAAAATTTTCTGACTGATAGAAAAATGAGGGCAGTAATCAGAGGCAATGTATCGGAATGGAGAAATGTCACAAGTGGAGTACCACAGGGTTCAGTTCTTGCACCAGTGATGTTTATTGTGTACATAAATGATCTACCAGTTGGTATACAGAATTATATGAACATGTTTGCTGATGATGCTAAGATAATAGGAAGGATAAGAAATTTAGATGATTGTCATGCCCTTCAAGAAGACCTGGACAAAATAAGTATATGGAGCACCACTTGGCAAATGGAATTTAATGTTAATAAATGTCATGTTATGGAATGTGGAATAGGAGAACATAGACCCCACACAACCTATATATTATGTGAGAAATCTTTAAAGAATTCTGATAAAGAAAGAGATCTAGGAGTGGTTCTAGATAGAAAACTATCACCTGAGGACCACATAAAGAATATTGTGCAAGGAGCCTATGCAATGCTTTCTAACTTCAGAATTGCATTTAAATACATGGATGGCGATATACTAAAGAAATTGTTCATGACTTTTGTTAGGCCAAAGCTAGAATATGCAGCTGTTGTGTGGTGCCCATATCTTAAGAAGCACATCAACAAACTGGAAAAGGTGCAAAGACATGCTACTAAGTGGCTCCCAGAACTGAAGGGCAAGAGCTACGAGGAGAGGTTAGAAGCATTAAATATGCCAAAACTAGAAGACAGAAGAAAAAGAGGTGATATGATCACTACGTACAAAATAGTAACAGGAATTGATGAAATCGACAGGGAAGACTTCCTGAGACCTGGAACTTCAAGAACAAGAGGTCATAGATTTAAACTAGCTAAACACAGATGCCGAAGAAATATAAGAAAATTCACCTTCGCAAATAGAGTGGTAGACGGTTGGAACAAGTTAAGTGAGAAGGTGGTGGAGGCCAAGACCGTCAGTAGTTTCAAAGCGTTATATGACAAAGAGTGCTGGGAAGACGGGACACCACGAGCGTAGCTCTCATCCTGTAACTACACTTAGGTAATTACACTTAGGTAATTACATATATATACATATATATATGTTGTAGCCAGAACGTCGTACTCGGCGTACTACGCATACTAGGCCCGATTTGCCTAATAAGCCAAGTTTTCCTGAATTTATATAGTTTTCTCAATTTTTTTCTAATGAAATGATAAATCTGTCCGTTTCATTATGTATAAGTTAATTTGTTTAAATTTGAGTTAAAACTAACGTAGATATATGACCAAACCAACCTAACCTAACCTAACCTAACCTAACCTTACCTAACCTAACCTAAACTAACACAACTAAGTCAATAATTTATGTTCTTAATATAGTATAATAATAATAATAATTCAAATAAACTTAATTGAAACAATTTATTGAAAATAAAGAAAAGCACTCGGTCTATTAGGCAAATCGGGCCTTGCATAGTAGGCCAAGAAGTGCGTTCTGGCTACTAGGTACATTATATATATATATATATATATATATATATATATATATATATATATATATATATATATATATATATATATATATATATATTTTGTTTAAAAAAAAAAAAAAAAAAAATATTATATATATATATATATATATATATATATATATATATATATATATATATATATATATATATATATATATATATATGTCGTACCTAGTAGCCAGAATGCACTTCTCAGCCTACTATGCATGGCCCGATTTGCCTAATAAGCCTAGTTTTCATGAATTAATGTTTTCTCGACAACCTAACCTACCTAACCTAACGTTTTCGGCTACCTAACCTAACCTAACCTATAAAGATAGGTTAGGTTAGGTTAGGTAGGGTTGGTTAGGTTCGGTCATATATCTACGTTAATTTTAACTCCAATAAAAAAAAATTGACCTCATACATAGAGAAAAGGGTTGCTTTATCATTTCATAAGAAAAAAATTATAGTAAATATATTATTTCAGGAAAACTTGGCTTATTAGGCAAATCGGGCCTTGAATAGTAGGCTGAGAAGTGAGTTCTGGCTACTAGGTACGACATATATATATATATATATATATATATATATATATATATATATAACTGAAAACTCACACCCCAGAAGTGACTCGAACCCATACTCCCACAACTGGTATGTACAGGGACGCCTTAATCCGCTTGACCATCACGACCGGACATAAGGAAGTGATAGCCGAGGCTATATGAACCACTTCCCCGCCGGCACTCGGATGGTAATCTTGGGCATAGCATTTTATCAAATCACCTCATTCTTTGGGGCACACGTGAGGAACACAAATGCAAACAAGCCTGAATGGTCCCCAGGACTATATACAACTGAAAACTCACACCCCAGAAGTGACTCGAACCCATACTCCCACAACTGGTATGTACAGGGACGCCTTAAGGGACCATTCAGGCTTGTTTGCATTTGTGTTCCTCACGTGTGCCCCAAAGAATGAGGTGATTTGATAAAATGCTATGCCCAAGATTACCATCCGAGTGCCGGCGGGGAAGTGGTTCATATAGCCTCGGCTATCACTTCCTTATGTCCGGTCGTGATGGTCAAGCGGATTAAGGCGTCCCTGTACATACCAGTTGTGGGAGTATGGGTTCGAGTCACTTCTGGGGTGTGAGTTTTCAGTTGTATATAGTCCTGGGGTCCATTCAGGCTTGTTTGCATTTGTGTTCCTCACGTGTGCCCCAAAGAATGAGGTGATTTGATAAAATGCTATGCCCAAGATTACCATCCGAGTGCCGGCGGGGAAGTGGTTCATATAGCCTCGGCTATCACTTCCTTATGTCCGGTCGTGATGGTCAAGCGGATTAAGGCGTCCCTGTACATACCAGTTGTGGGAGTATGGGTTCGAGTCACTTCTGGGGTGTGAGTTTTCAGTTGTATATAGTCCTGGGGACCATTCAGGCTTGTTTGCATATATATATATATATATATATATATATATATATATATATATATATATATATATATATATATATATATATATATATATATATTTTATTAAATATGACCGAAAAAGTAAGATTAATAATTCTAACACGAATTTTCTCAATCTTTCGTACATTACGCTTCACTGTTGGAGGTAAATCAAAAATCACTTCTCCAAAATTCATTTTTATTTCTAGTCTGACGCGACACGGGCGCGTTTCGTAAAACTTATTACATTTTCAAAGACTTCACAAATACACAACTGATTAGAACTTACGTCTCTCTGATTTTATATCTACATTTGAGTGAGGTGGGAAGGGTGATGTGGCATTAACACAAGACAGAACAGGAGGGGATATTAATAGGGTATTAAAAGTATCAACACAAGACAGAACAGAAACAATGGGTATTGAATAGAAGTGTTTGTAGAAAGCCTATTGGTCCATATTTCTTGATGCTTCTATATTGGAGCGGAGTCTTGAGGTGGGTAGAATATAGTTGTGCAATAATTGGCTGTTGATTGCTGGTGTTGACTTCTTGATGTGTAGTGCCTCGCAAACGTCAAGCCGCCTGCTATCGCTGTATCTATCGATGATTTCTGTGTTGTTTACTAGGATTTCTCTGGCGATGGTTTGGTTATGGGAAGAGATTATATGTTCCTTAATGGAGCCCTGTTGCTTATGCATCGTTAAACGCCTGGAAAGAGATGTTGTTGTCTTGCCTATATACTGGGTTTTTTGGAGCTTACAGTCCCCAAGTGGGCATTTGAAGGCATAGACGACGTTAGTCTCTTTTAAAGCGTTCTGTTTTGTGTCTGGAGAGTTTCTCATGAGTAGGCTGGCCGTTTTTCTGGTTTTATAGTAAATCGTCAGTTGTATCCTCTGATTTTTGTCTGTAGGGATAACGTTTCTATTAACAATATCTTTCAGGACCCTTTCCTCCGTTTTATGAGCTGTGGAAAAGAAGTTCCTGTAAAATAGTCTAATAGGGGGTATAGGTGTTGTGTTAGTTGTCTCTTCAGAGGTTGCATGGCTTTTCACTTTCCTTCTTATGATGTCTTCGATGAAACCATTGGAGAAGCCGTTATTGACTAGGACCTGCCTTACCCTACAGAGTTCTTCGTCGACTTGCTTCCATTCTGAGCTGTGGCTGAGAGCACGGTCGACGTATGCGTTAACAACACTCCTCTTGTACCTGTCAGGGCAGTCGCTGTTGGCATTTAGGCACATTCCTATGTTTGTTTCCTTAGTGTAGAGTGCAGTGTGGAAAACTCCGCTCCTTTCCATGACTGTTACATTTAGAAAGGGCAGCTTCCCATCCTTCTCCGTCTCGTAAGTGAAACGCAACACAGAATTCTGCTCAAATGCCTCCTTCAGCTCCTGCAGATGTCTGACATCAGGTACCTATGTAAAAATGTCGTCAACATGCCTGCAGTATATGGCCGGTTTCAAGTTCATGTCGACTAAGACTTTTTGCTCGATGGTACCCATGTAGAAGTTTGCAAACAGGACACCTAGGGGAGAACCCATGGCGACCCCATCTACTTGCTTATACATGTGTCCATCCGGGCTCAAGAAGGGTGCCTCTTTAGTACAAGCTTGGAGTAGTTTCCTTAGACTGTTTTCTGGTATTTCTGGAACTGAAAGCAAGTGTCAACAAATTGGTCGAAACTGTGAACGCCAAGAAATCTGGATTCCACCTGCCAAAGATTATTGGGGAATATAAACCTGGATATGCGTATGGAAATGTCAAGACACACAAGCCTGGAAACCCACTTTGGCCAATCATTAGCCAGATACCCACACCCACGTACAGACTGGCAAAACGACTCAATGGCTTGCTGACTCCTTATGTCCCTTGCGCCTTCAGCCTGAAGTCTCCAAAGGAATTTGTTGACTTGCTGCGGGGAACACGCGACACATTGATAAGAGCCTCGTTGGACGTAGAATCACTGTTTACCAACGTACCTGTGGATGAAACAATCGGGATGATAGCCGACAGAGTGTACCGTGATCCGGCCTGTACTCCTCTTGACATACCAGAAAACATTTCTGGTATCTGGTGGAAAACATTTCTGTGGTTTAGGATAGTTTACTATGTGGCTGGGGGGGGGTGTCACAGTGGCTGGAGGGTGTGGGTGTCACAGTGGCTGGGGGGGGGTGTCACAGTGGCTGGAGGGTGTGGGTGTCGCAGTGGCTGGGGGGGGGGGTGTCACAGTGGCTGGAGGGTGTGTGTGTGTCACAGTGGCTGGAGGGTGTGTGTGTCACAGTGGCTGGAGGGTGTGTGTGTGTCACAGTGGCTGGAGGGTGTGTGTGTCACAGTGCCTGGAGGGTGTGTGTGTCACAGTGGCTGGAGGGTGTGTGTGTCACAGTGGCTGGGGTGTGTGTGTGTGTCACAGTGGCTGGAGGGTGTGTGTGTGTCACAATGGCTGGAGGGTGTGTGTGTCACAGTGGCTGGAGGGTGTGTGTGTCACAGTGGCTGGAGAGTGTGTGTGTCACAGTGGCTGGAGGGTGTGTGTGTGTCACAGTGGCTGGAGGGTGTGTGTGTGTCACAGTGGCTGGAGGGTGTGTGAGTGTCACAGTGGCTGGAGGGTGTGTGTGTGTCACAGTGGCTGGAGGGTGTGTGTGTGTCACAGTGGCTGGGGTGTGTGTGTCACAGTGGCTGGAGGGTGTGTGTGTCACAGTGGCTGGAGGGTGTGTGTGTGTCACAGTGGCTGGAGGGGGTGTGTGTCACAGTGGCTGGAGGGTGTGAGTGTCACAGTGGCTGGAGGGTGTGTGTGTGTCACAGTGGCTGGAGGGTGTGTGTGTGTCACAGTGGCTGGAGGGTGTGTGAGTGTCACAGTGGCTGGAGGGTGTGTGTGTGTCACAGTGGCTGGAGGGGGTGTGTGTGTCACAGTGGCTGGAGGGTGTGTGTGTCACAGTGGCTGGAGGGTGTGTGTGTCACAGTGGCTGGAGGGTGTGTGTGTCACAGTGGCTGGAGGGTGTGTGTGTGTGTCACAGTGGCTGGAGGGTGTGTGTGTGTGTCACAGTGGCTGGGGGGTGTGTGTGTGTGTCACAGTGGCTGGAGGGTGTGTGTGTGTCACAGTGGCTGGAGGGTGTGTGTGTCACAGTGGCTGGAGGGTGTGTGTGTCACAGTGGCTGGAGGGTGTGTGTGTCACAGTGGCTCGAGGGTGTGTGTGTGTGTCACAGTGGCTGGAGGGTGTGTGTGTGTCACAGTGGCTGGAGGGTGTGTGTGTGTCACAGTGGCTGGAGGGTGTGTGTGTCACAGTGGCTGGAGGGTGTGTGTGTGTCACAGTGGCTGGAGGGTGTGTGTGTCACAGTGGCTGGAGGGTGTGTGTGTGTCACAGTGGCTGGAGGGGGTGTGTGTCACAGTGGCTGGAGGGTGTGTGTGTCACAGTGGCTGGAGGGTGTGTGTGTGTCACAGTGGCTGGAGGGTGTGTGTGTCACAGTGGCTGGAGGGTGTGTGTGTCACAGTGGCTGGAGGGTGTGTGTGTCACAGTGGCTGGAGGGGGTGTGTGTGTGTCACAGTGGCTGGAGGGTGTGTGTGTGTCACAGTGGCTGGAGGGTGTGTGTGTGTCACAGTGGCTGGAGGGTGTGTGTGTCTCACAGTGGCTGGAGGGTGTGTGTGTGTCACTGTGGCTGGAGGGTGTGTGTGTGTCACAGTGGCTGGAGGGTGTGTGTGTCACAGTGGCTGGAGGGGGTGTGTGTCACAGTGGCTGGGGTGTGTGTGTCACAGTGGCTGGAGGGTGTGTGTGTCACAGTGGCTGGAGGGTGTGTGTGTGTCACAGTGGCTGGAGGGTGTGTGTGTCACAGTGGCTGGAGGGTGTGTGTGTGTCACAGTGGCTGGAGGGTGTGTGTGTCACAGTGGCTGGAGGGTGTGTGTGTGTCACAGTGGCTGGAGGGTGTGAGTGTCACAGTGGCTGGAGGGTGTGTGTGTCACAGTGGCTGGAGGGTGTGTGTGTGTGTCACAGTGGCTGGAGGGTGTGTGTGTGTCACAGTGGCTGGAGGGTGTGTGTGTCACAGTGGCTGGAGGGGGTGTGTCACAGTGGCTGGAGGGTGTGTGTGTCACAGTGGCTGGAGGGTGTGTGTGTGTCACAGTGGCTGGAGGGTGTGTGTGTGTCACAGTGGCTGGAGGGTGTGTGTGTGTCACAGTGGCTGGAGGGTGTGTGTGTCACAGTGGCTGGAGGGTGTTTGTGTGTCACAGTGGCTGGAGGGTGTGTGTGTGTCACAGTGGCTGGAGGGTGTGTGTGTCACAGTGGCTGGAGGGTGTGTGTCACAGTGGCTGGAGGGTGTGTACTCACCCACCTATATGTGCTTGCAGGATCGAGCATTGACTCTTGGATCCCGCCTTTCTAGCTATCGGTTGTTTACAGCAATGACTCCTGTCCCATTTCCCTATCATACCTAGTTTTAAAAGTATGAATAGTATTTGCTTCCACAACCTGTTCCCCAAGTGCATTCCATTTTTCTACTACTCTCACGCTAAAAGAAAACTTCCTAACATCTCTGTGACTCATCTGAGTTTCCAGTTTCCACCCATGTCCCCTCGTTCTGTTATTATTACGTGTGAACATTTCATCTATTTCCACTTTGTCAATTCCCCTGAGTATTTTATATGTCCCTATCATATCTCCTCTCTCCCTTCTTTTCTCTAGTGTCGTTAGGTTCAGTTCCTTCAGCCGCTCTTCATATCCCATCCCTCGTAACTCTGGGACAAGCCTCGTCGCAAACCTCTGAACCTTCTCCAGTTTCTTTATGTGTTTCTTCAGGTGGGGGCTCCATGATGGCGCGGCATATTCTAAGACGGGTCTCACGTAGGCAGTGTAAAGTGCCCTAAAAGCTTCCTCATTTAGGTTTCTGAATGAAGTTCTAATTTTCGCCAGTGTAGAGTACGCTGCTGTCGTTATCCTATTTATATGTGCCTCAGGAGTTAGATTAGGTGTCACATCCACTCCCAGGTCTCTTTCTCGAATCGTTACAGGTAGGCTGTTCCCCTTCATTGTGTACTGTCCCTTTGGTCTCCTGTCACCTGATCCCATTTCCATAACTTTACATTTACTGGTGTTAAACTCCAGTAGCCATTTCCCTGACCATCTCTGCAGCCTGTTTAAGTCCTCTTGGAGGATCCTACAATCCTCATCTGTCACAACTCTTCTCATTAATTTTGCGTCATCTGCAAACATTGACATGTATGATTCCACTCCTGTAAACATATCATTTACGTAAATTAGAAAGAGGATTGGTCCCAGCACCGATCCTTGAGGTACTCCACTTGTTACTGTTCGCCAGTCCGACTTTTCGCCCCTTACCATTACCCTCTGGCTCCTTCCTGTTAGGTAGTTCTTCACCCATACTAGGGCCTTTCCGCTTACTCCTGCCTGCCTCTCAAGTTTGTATAGCAGTCTCATGTGCGGTACCGTATCAAAGGCCTTTTGGCAGTCAAGAAATATGCAGTCTGCCCAGCCTTCTCTGTCCTGCCTTATCCTTGTTACTTTATCATAGAATTCTAAAAGGTTTGTTAGACATGATTTCCCTGTCCAGAACCCATGTTGGTGCTTGTTTACAAACCCAATGCTCTCCAGGTGTTCAACAAGTCTTAGCCTAATTATTCTTTCAAGTATTTTGCAGGGGATGCTTGTCAGTGATACGGGTCTGTAGTTAAGTGCCTCCTCCCTATCACCTTTTTTGAAAATCGGTACGACATTTGCCTCCTTCCAGCAACTGGGCAATTCTCCCGACATAAGTGACTCATTAAAGATCATTGCCAGAGGCACGCTGAGAGCCTGCGCTGCCTCTTTAAGTATCCACGGTGATACTTTGTCTGGTCCAACAGCTTTATTTGCATCCAGTGTTGTCAACTGTTTCATTACATCCTCTGCTGTCACCTCTATATCTGATAGTCTTACATCTAGGGTAATCTCTTCTAACAATGGGAGCTGCTCAGGCTCGGTTGTGAACACTCCATGGAATTTTGCATTCAGTACCTCGCAGATTTCCTTGTCGCTTTCTGTATATGCCCCTTCTGTTTTCCTCAGTCTTGTCACTTGGTCATTTACCGACATCTTCCTTCTTATATGGCTATGTAGTAATTTTGGTTGCTTTTTCGCTTTGACTGCAATATCATTCTCATAATTTCTTTCCGACACTCGTCTTATGTTAATGTAATCATTCCTAGCTCTGTTACATCTAATCCTGTTGTCCTCTGTCCTTTGTCTTCTGTACTTCCTCCACTCCCTCCTGCTTCTCACCTTTGCTTCCTGACACTGTCTATTAAACCATGGGTTATTATATTCCCTCCTGCTTTTTTCCTTTATTGTTTGAATAAATCTATCTTCAGCCTCCTTGCATTTCAATATGACTTGGTTCATCATACCTTGCACTGTTTTTCCTCTAAGTTCTTCCTCCCACTGCACTTCTCCCAGGTAGTCCCTTATCCTTCTGTAGTCCCCTTTTCTGTAATCAAGTCTCCTTTCCCGGACCTCTTGTCCTTTGGTCACAATTTTAAGCTCCATCATGTAGTCAAAGACTAGGACACAATGGTCACTAGCTCCTAGTGGTATTTCATGTTCCAACTGCTCGATGTCTTCTACATTCTGAGTGATAATGAGATCTAATAGGCTGGGCGTATCCCCTCCTCTTTCCCTAGTATCTTCTTCCACATGCTGTGTTAGGAAATTCCTGTCAATAACGTCTACCAGCTTCGCTCCCCAGGTCTCTTCCCCGCCATGGGGATTCCTCGTTTCCCAATCTATCTCTCCGTGATTTAGGTCCCCCATGACCAGCAGACCAGCATGTGTGTGTGTGTCACAGTGGCTGGAGGGTGTGTGTGTGCCACAGTGGCTGGAGGGTGTGTGTGTGTCACAGTGGCTGGAGGGTGTGTGTGTGTCACAGTGGCTGGGGTGTGTGTGTGTCACAGTGGCTGGAGGGTGTGTGTGTCACAGTGGCTGGAGGGTGTGTGTGTGTGTCACAGTGGCTGGAGGGTGTGTGTGTCACAGTGGCTGGAGGGTGTGTGTGTCACAGTGGCTGGAGGGGGTGTGTGTGTCACAGTGGCTGGAGGGTGTGTGTGTCACAGTGGCTGGAGGGTGTGTGTGTGTCACAGTGGCTGGAGGGTGTGTGTGTCACAGTGGCTGGAGGGGGTGTGTGTGTCACAGTGGCTGGAGGGTGTGTGTGTCACAGTGGCTGGAGGGTGTGTGTGTGTCACAGTGGCTGGAGGGTGTGTGTGTGTGTCACAGTGGCTGGAGGGTGTGTGTGTCACAGTGGCTGGAGGGTGTGTGTGTCACAGTGGCTGGAGGGGGTGTGTGTGTCACAGTGGCTGGAGGGTGTGTGTGTCACAGTGGCTGGAGGGTGTGTGTGTGTCACAGTGGCTGGAGGGTGTGTGTGTCACAGTGGCTGGAGGGTGTGTGTGTGTCACAGTGGCTGGAGGGTGTGTGTGTGTCACAGTGGCTGGAGGGTGTGTGTGTGTCACAGTGGCTGGAGGGTGTGTGTGTGTCACAGTGGCTGGAGGGTGTGTGTGTCACAGTGGCTGGAGGGTGTGTGTGTGTCACAGTGGCTGGAGGGTGTGTGTGTGTGTCACAGTGGCTGGAGGGTGTGTGTGTGTCACAGTGGCTGGAGGGTGTGTGTGTGTCACAGTGGCTGGAGGGTGTGTGTGTGTCACAGTGGCTGGAGGGTGTGTGTGTCACAGTGGCTGGAGGGTGTGTGTGTGTCACAGTGGCTGGAGGGTGTGTGTGTCACAGTGGCTGGAGGGTGTGTGTGTGTCACAGTGGCTGGAGGGTGTGTGTCACAGTGGCTGGAGGGTGTACTCACCTAGTTGTACTCACCTAGTTGTGTTTGCGGGGGTTGAGCTCTGGCTCTTTGGTCCCGCCTCTCAACCGTCAATCAACAGGTGTACAGATTCCTGAGCCTATCGGGCTCTGTCATATCTACACTTGAAACTGTGTATGGAGTCAGCCTCCACCACATCACTTCCTAATGCATTCCATTTGTCAACCACTCTGACACTAAAAAAGTTCTTTCTAATATCTCTGTGGCTCATTTGGGCACTCAGTTTCCACCTGTGTCCCCTAGTACGTGTGCCCCTTAAAGACAGTGTTAAATAGACTGTCTTTATCTACCCTATCAATCCCCTTCAGAATCTTGAATGTGGTGATCATGTCCCCCCTAACTCTTCTGTCTTCCAGCGAAGTGAGGTTTAATTCCCGTAGTCTCTCCTCGTAGCTCATACCTCTCAGCTCGGGTACTAGTCTGGTGGCAAACCTTTGAACCTTTTCCAGTTTAGTCTTATCCTTGACTAGATATGGACTCCATGCTGGGGCTGCATACTCCAGGATTGGCCTGACATATGTGGTATACAAAGTTCTGAATGATTCTTTACACAAGTTTCTGAATGCCGTTCGTATGTTGGCCAGCCTGGCATATGCCGCTGATGTTATCCGCTTGATATGTGCTGCAGGAGACAGGTCTGGCGTGATATCAACCCCCAAGTCTTTTTCCTTCTCTGACTCCTGAAGAATTTCCTCTCCCAGATGATACCTTGTATCTGGCCTCCTGCTCCCTACACCTATCTTCATTACATTACATTTGGTTGGGTTAAACTCTAACAACCATTTGTTCGACCATTCCTTCAGCTTGTCTAGGTCTTCTTGAAGCCTCAAACAGTCCTCTTCTGTTTTAATCCTTCTCATAATTTTAGCATCGTCCGCAAACATTGAGAGAAATGAATCGATACCCTCCGGGAGATCATTTACATATATCAGAAACAAGATAGGACCGAGTACAGAGCCCTGTGGGACTCCACTGGTGACTTCACGCCAATCGGAGGTCTCACCCCTCACCGTAACTCTCTGCTTCCTATTGCTTAGATACTCCCTTATCCACTGGAGCACCTTACCAGCTACACCTGCCTGTCTCTCCAGCTTATGTACCAGCCTCTTATGCGGTACTGTGTCAAAGGCTTTCCGACAATCCAAGAAAATGCAGTCCGCCCAGCCCTCTCTTTCTTGCTTAATCTGTGTCACCTGATCGTAGAATTCTATCAAGCCTGTAAGGCAAGATTTACCCTCCCTGAATCCATGTTGGCGATTTGTCACGAAGTCCCTTCTCTCCAGATGTGTTACCAGGTTTTTTCTCACGATCTTCTCCATCACCTTGCATGGTATACAAGTCAAGGACACTGGCCTGTAGTTCAGTGCCTCTTGTCTGTCGCCCTTTTTGTATATTGGGACCACATTCGCCGTCTTCCATATTTCTGGTAGGTCTCCCGTCTCTAGTGACTTACTATACACTATGGAGAGTGGCAGGCAAAGTGCCTCTGCACACTCTTTCAGTACCCATGGTGAGATCCCATCTGGACCAACAGCCTTTCTAACATCCAGATCCAGCAGGTGTCTCTTGACCTCCTCTCTCGTAATTTCGAACTCCTCCAAGGCCGCCTGGTTTACCTCCCTTTCTCCTAACACAGTGACCTCACCCTGTTCTATTGTGAAGACCTCCTGGAACCTCTTGTTGAGTTCCTCACACACCTCTCTGTCATTCTCTGTATACCTGTCCTCGCCTGTTCTAAGTTTCAATACCTGTTCTTTCACTGTTGTTTTCCTTCTGATGTGACTGTGGAGTAGCTTTGGTTCGGTCTTGGCTTTGTTTGCTATATCATTTTCAAAATTTTTCTCTGCTTCTCTTCTCACCCTGACGTACTCATTCCTGGTTCTCTGGTATCTCTCTCTGCTTTCTGGTGTTCTGTTATTCCGGAAGTTCCTCCACGCCTTTTTGTTCGTGTGACACACACACAGGGTGTGTGTGTGTCACAGTGGCTGGAGGGTGTGTGTGTGTCACAGTGGCTGGAGGGTGTGTGTGTGTCACAGTGGCTGGAGGGTGTGAGTGTCACAGTGGCTGGAGGGTGTGTGTGTGTGTCACAGTGGCTGGAGGGTGTGTGTCACAGTGGCTGGAGGGTGTGTGTGTCACAGTGGCTGGAGGGTGTGTGTCACAGTGGCTGGAGGGTGTGTGTGTGTGTGTCACAGTGGCTGGTGTGTGTGTGTCACAGTGGCTGGAGGGTGTGTGTGTGTCACAGTGGCTGGAGGGTGTGTGTGTCACAGTGGCTGGAGGGTGTGTGTGTCACAGTGGCTGGAGGGTGTGTGTCACAGTGGCTGGGGTGTGTGTGTGTCACAGTGGCTGGAGGGTGTGTGTGTGTCAGAGTGGCTGGAGGGTGTGTGTGTGTCACAGTGGCTGGAGGGTGTGTGTGTCACAGTGGCTGGAGGGTGTGTGTGTGTCACAGTGGCTGGAGGGTGTGTGTGTGTCACAGTGGCTGGTGTGTGTGTGTCACAGTGGCTGGAGGGTGTGTGTGTGTGTCACAGTGGCTGGAGGGTGTGTGTGTGTCACAGTGGCTGGAGGGTGTGTGTGTGTCACAGTGGCTGGAGGGTGTGTGTCACAGTGGCTGGAGGGTGTGTGTGTGTCACAGTGGCTGGAGGGTGTGTGTGTCACAGTGGCTGGAGGGTGTGTGTGTGTCACAGTGGCTGGAGGGTGTGTGTGTCACAGTGGCTGGAGGGTGTGTGTGTGTGTCACAGTGGCTGGAGGGTGTGTGTGTGTCACAGTGGCTGGAGGGTGTGTGTGTGTCACAGTGGCTGGAGGGTGTGTGTGTGTCACAGTGGCTGGAGGGTGTGTGTGTGTCACAGTGGCTGGAGGGTGTGTGTGTGTCACAGTGGCTGGAGGGTGTGTGTGTCACAGTGGCTGGAGGGTGTGTGTGTGTCACAGTGGCTGGAGGGTGTGTGTGTGTCACAGTGGCTGGAGGGTGTGTGTGTCACAGTGGCTGGAGGGTGTTTGTGTGTCACAGTGGCTGGAGGGTGTGTGTGTGTCACAGTGGCTGGAGGGTGTGTGTCACAGTGGCTGGAGGGTGTGTGTCACAGTGGCTGGAGGGTGTGTGTGTCACAGTGGCTGGAGGGTGTGTGTGTCACAGTGGCTGGAGGGTGTGTGTCACAGTGGCTGGAGGGTGTGTGTGTCACAGTGGCTGGAGGGTGTGTGTCACAGTGGCTGAAGGGTGTGTGTGTGTCACAGTGGCTGGAGGGTGTTTGTGTGTCACAGTGGCTGGAGGGTGTGTGTCACAGTGGCTGGAGGGTGTGTGTCACAGTGGCTGGAGGGTGTGTGTGTGTCACAGTGGCTGGAGGGTGTGTGTGTGTCACAGTGGCTGGAGGGTGTGTGTGTCACAGTGGCTGGAGGGTGTTTGTGTGTCACAGTGGCTGGGGTGTGTGTGTGTCACAGTGGCTGGAGGGTGTTTGTGTGTCACAGTGGCTGGGGTGTGTGTGTGTCACAGTGGCTGGAGGGTGTTTGTGTGTCACAGTGGCTGGAGGGTGTGTGTGTGTCACAGTGGCTGGAGGGTGTGTGTGTGTCACAGTGGCTGGAGGGTGTGTGTGTCACAGTGGCTGGAGGGTGTTTGTGTGTCACAGTGGCTGGGGTGTGTGTGTGTCACAGTGGCTGGAGGGTGTTTGTGTGTCACAGTGGCTGGGGTGTGTGTGTGTCACAGTGGCTGGAGGGTGTGTGTCACAGTGGCTGGAGGGGGTGTGTGTGTGTCACAGTGGCTGGAGGGTGTGTGTCACAGTGGCTGGAGGGTGTGTGTGTCACAGTGGCTGGAGGGTGTGTGTGTGTCACAGTGGCTGGAGGGTGTGTGTGTGTCACAGTGGCTGGAGGGTGTTTGTGTGACACAGTGGCTGGAGGGTGTGTGTGTCACAGTGGCTGGAGGGTGTGTGTGTGTCACAGTGGCTGGAGGGTGTGTGTGTGTCACAGTGGCTGGAGGGTGTGTGTGTCACAGTGGCTGGAGGGTGTGTGTGTGTGTCACAGTGGCTGGAGGGTGTGTGTGTGTGTCACAGTGGCTGGAGGGTGTGTGTCACAGTGGCTGGAGGGTGTTTGTGTGTCACAGTGGCTGGGGTGTGTGTGTGTCACAGTGGCTGGAGGGTGTGTGTCACAGTGGCTGGAGGGGGTGTGTGTGTGTCACAGTGGCTGGAGGGTGTGTGTCACAGTGGCTGGAGGGTGTGTGTGTCACAGTGGCTGGAGGGTGTGTGTGTGTCACAGTGGCTGGAGGGTGTGTGTGTGTCACAGTGGCTGGAGGGTGTTTGTGTGTCACAGTGGCTGGAGGGTGTGTGTGTCACAGTGGCTGGAGGGTGTGTGTGTCACAGTGGCTGGAGGGTGTGTGTGTCACAGTGGCTGGAGGGTGTGTGTGTGTCACAGTGGCTGGAGGGTGTGTGTGTGTCACAGAGGCTGGAGGGTGTGTGTGTGTCACAGTGGCTGGAGGGTGTGTGTGTGTCACAGTGGCTGGAGGGTGTGTGTCACAGTGGCTGGAGGGTGTGTGTGTGTCACAGTGGCTGGGGTGTGTGTGTGTGTCACAGTGGCTGGAGGGTGTGTGTGTGTCACAGTGGCTGGAGGGTGTGTGTGTCACAGTGGCTGGAGGGGTGTGTGTGTGTCACAGTGGCTGGAGGGTGTGTGTGTGTCACAGTGGCTGGAGGGTGTGTGAGTGTCACAGTGGCTGGAGGGTGTGTGTCACAGTGGCTGGAGGGTGTGTGTGTGTCACAGTGGCTGGAGGGTGTGTGTGTGTCACAGTGGCTGGAGGGTGTGTGTGTGTCACAGTGGCTGGAGGGTGTTTGTGTGTCACAGTGGCTGGGGTGTGTGTGTGTCACATTGGCTGGAGGGTGTGTGTGTCACAGTGGCTGGAGGGTGTGTGTGTGTCACAGTGGCTGGAGGGTGTGTGTGTCACAGTGGCTGGGGTGTGTGTGTGTCACAGTGGCTGGGGTGTGTGTGTGTCACAGTGGCTGGGGTGTGTGTGTGTCACAGTGGCTGGAGGGTGTGTGTGTCACAGTGGCTGGAGGGTGTGTGTGTGTCACAGTGGCTGGAGGGTGTTTGTGTGTCACAGTGGCTGGGGTGTGTGTGTGTCACAGTGGCTGGAGGGTGTGTGTGTGTCACAGTGGCTGGAGGGTGTGTGTGTGTCACAGTGGCTGGAGGGTGTGTGTGTGTCACAGTGGCTGGAGGGTGTGTGTGTGTCACAGTGGCTGGAGGGTGTGTGTGTGTGTCACAGTGGCTGGAGGGTGTTTGTGTGTCACAGTGGCTGGGGTGTGTGTGTGTGTCACAGTGGCTGGAGGGTGTGTGTGTGTCACAGTGGCTGGAGGATGTGTGTGTCACAGTGGCTGGAGGGTGTGTGTGTGTGTCACAGTGGCTGGAGGGTGTGTGTGTGTCACAGTGGCTGGAGGGTGTGTGTCACAGTGGCTGGAGGGTGTTTGTGTGTCACAGTGGCTGGAGGGTGTGTGTCACAGTGGCTGGGATGTGTGTGTGTGTCACAGTGGCTGGAGGGTGTGTGTCACAGTGGCTGGGGTGTGTGTGTGTGTGTCACAGTGGCTGGAGGGTGTGTGTCACAGTGGCTGGAGGGTGTGTGTGTGTCACAGTGGCTGGAGGGTGTGTGTGTCACAGTGGCTGGAGGGTGTGTGTGTGTGTCACAGTGGCTGGAGGGTGTGTGTGTGTCACAGTGGCTGGAGGGTGTGTGTCACAGTGGCTGGAGGGTGTGTGTGTCACAGTGGCTGGAGGGTGTGTGTCACAGTGGCTGGAGGGTGTGTGTGTCACAGTGGCTGGAGGGTGTGTCACAGTGGCTGGGGTGTGTGTCACAGTGGCTGGAGGGTGTGTGTGTCACAGTGGCTGGAGGGTGTGCCACAGTGGCTGGGGTGTGTGTCACAGTGGCTGGAGGGTGTGTCACAGTGGCTGGGGTGTGTCACAGTGGCTGGGGGGGGGTGTCACAGTGGCTGGGGGGGGGTGTCACAGTGGCTGGGGTGTGTCACAGTGGCTGGGGGTGTGTCACAGTGGCTGGGGTGTGTCACAGTGGCTGGGGGGGGGTGTCACAGTGGCTGGGGTGTGTCACAGTGGCTGGGGGGTGTGTCACAGTGGCTGGGGTGTGTCACAGTGGCTGAGGGGGGGGGGGTGTCACAGTGGCTGGGGTGTGTCACAGTGGCTGGGGGGTGTGTCACAGTGGCTGGGGTGTGTCACAGTGGCTGGAGGGTGTGTCACAGTGGCTGGGGTGTGTCACAGTGGCTGGGGGGGGGTGTCACAGTGGCTGGGGTGTGTCACAGTGGCTGGGGGGTGTGAGAGCCACAGTTGGTGGATTGCGTGGGATCGTTATATGGTGAGCTACGGGTATACGGGTTCACAATAGCCTGTGCACCATAGCACAGCCTATGGTGAACCTATCTATGGTCTATGGTCATTTACCCATACTCTACTAATTAAGAGATCGCTATAATAATGGTGTATAAATATACATACTCAATACAGCGAAATGTATTAATACTACAAATTATACATGACATCGTTACTTTAATTAAACGATACTTAACATTTCATAAACAAAGAGACTTTTTTAAACATTTAATTTGACAACCGCATTAAGTTTACGTGCGAGTTGCTATATTAACACGAATAGCAAGAAGAGTTTTCTGGCGAATTGTTTGTGTTTATTGGTATATTAAAGTTATGCAAAATAGAACCCTCTTTGTATGTTTATTTATCAAAAGATTTTGAAGCATCGAGCAGTTGGTGGCACCGCCTTTTGCGTCGTAGGTTCAGCGTCCACAGTGATAAATATACCCTCGCGCTGGTGCCACCTCTCCACATGCCTTCATCCACTAATGATGCTGAAAACATAATCTTTTGAGTTTTTATTGTCTTATATTCAAAATAAATGATACATTATGGTTATCGATAACGCTGTATATGGGATATACATCTCATTCACTGTCAACTTTGAACAATGGTGAAACGTGGCACCGTCACAGAAATACGAAACGTAAACATTGAGGTGTTCTGGCGGGCCATCACACTCTCACCAATGTGTATCTCGTCATTTCTCGTATATTAGCATCACGGTATTGAAATCTAGATTTAATCTCACGAGGAATTAAGATGAAATTCGTAATTTTAATATGATGTATAATAAAATAATCTCAACAATGTGGAACAAGAAGCCGGCCGGCATTATTTGACAGCCGAACACGGGGAGGTTGGACGGTCGGGGGAACCGACCAAAACACAGCTGATATAAATCCTTTGTTTCGTATTTTAAACGTTTATATTGGATAACTTACGATAAGTGTGAAGTATTACATTATTTTGTTAACGCTTCACCATACTACATTGATATGAAAGTTGTATATTTCGTTGTTTCAGAGAACGTTCTTTGTTTTGATGTAAGTTGCAGCTCCGGCGCGCTAACCAATCAGAAAACTGGGTCAGAGATGCGGGAACCAATCACCTTCCGAGTTGGAGGTCACGTGGTTTTGTTGTTGTTTGTCAGCTGGGCTGCCGGAGCGGCTCAGCTGATTTCACATTCAGTTACACGCAAATGTATATCGCGGGAGGACCTGTGCGCGTCCGCAGCCTTTTAGGCATATATGTTCAAGATAAAGACACGTACCGGATTGTGATATAGCAGTGGGAGTTTGTTTCAATTTATATAATTGATAATTACACTTGTGAAAATTTATATAATTCCATTTGTGAACTGACTGTGCATAGAAAAATATTGGCTTATAACGGTGGTACAAGTACATAAGTGGTCGCTCCTAAAATACTTAAATATCAAAGGCAGAATCATTAAGTGCTCAAGATGTCTACAGGAAAGCGTTTAGCGAAACGGTCTATCCTTGGCACCCGTGTGGCGTGTTGTCTCGAAGATGGGAAATATTACGCTGGCGTCATTTGCGCCGTGAAAACTAGTGAGGAAGGTGGGCCTACGGTGTACACAGTGAGGGTGGAGGGTGACAGGCGGTCCAGAGAGGTGCGAGAGACAGACCTGGTGGGCAGTGGCTTCACTCCTGTCGGCTCTGTCAAGTTACGGGCCGGCCAGAGGGTGTTCATTACTCACAATAACCGTGAGGTCTCTGGCAATGTTCTCTACCATCGCCCCAACATTGATGAAGTGCTCATCTCCGTCGTCAGCCCAGAGGTAAGTTATAGCCATATATAAATACAAATTACGTAGGAGTCAAATACCGGTATATATATATATATATATATATATATATATATATATATATATATATATATATATATATATATATATATATATATATATATATATATATATATATATTCATTCGTGGCTTGGCACAATTTTAATGAAAGTTTATTCCAACACATGATCAGAGTTATTGGCTGTGAGGGGAAAAAGGTTTTTAACGGAAGAGTTTGCAGTTAAAGTTATACAAGTGATGCACTCTTCACAAGTGTGTGGTGTGGGATACCGGAGAGGAACGAGGTTTAAAATAAGACTGAACTAATAGGATTGGCAGCGAGTGCGCAGTACACTGGGGATTATGGCAAGCAACCATCCCAATTATCTCCTCTCTAGCTCACTTTTGTTACTCACTTTAAAGTATAAATGTCGTTATCGTGGCTTTATTTTTGATCGTGGCTTTATTTTTAAATTCGGTGAATATAATGACACTAACCAACGCCAAAATCTTAAACCTTACTAGGTTTAAACAAATTTCATTTCATTATAACAAGTTTTGCTAACGTTCAATGCCTTGATTGGCTTTCTTGTTTACATAAACTTAATCTGTTCTGAGAATTTGCACAGAAACTTGGTCTTCCAGCTTAAACATAACTGTTAAATTAAATTATCTATTAAAACATATCAATAGTTTTATTGTAAACGTCTCGCACATTGTAGTACATTGTATAGGACTGGAAGAAGGTTGCACTCACTTGACTAATGTGCTGCTTTCATTAACTTGTTATGGGTATGAAGGCCGGGACCCGAATATAACAAGGAATTGAACTAAGACAGCATACCAGATGTGTACATAATATACATAAATGTTGAGTTGTTCTGAGTAGATCCATATTAATAGTCACATACTTTCACCACAAATTATTCCTCGCAGCATACCAGATGGGTACACTATTAATCAATTTATAGCCCTACTTTGTGAATCCATATTAATGCATGTACTTTCACTCCGTCCCAGCCTCCCTACTAACCCCCCCCCCCACACAACAACTTTCTAGCACCTCCCCCAATACCACTATTTCTAGCACCACCCCCCCAATACCACTATTTCTAGCACCACCCCCCAATATCACTATTTCTAGCACCACCGCCAATACCACTATTTCTAGCACCACCCCCAATACCACTATTTCTAGCACCACCCCCAATACCACTATTTCTAGCACCACTCCCAATACCACTATTTCTAGCACCACCTCCAGTACCACTATTTCTAGCACCACCTCCAGTACCACTATTTCTAGCACCACCCCCAATACCACTATTTCTAGCACCACCCCCAATACCACTATTTCTAGCACCACTCCCAATACCACTATTTCTAGCACCACTCCCAATACCACTATTTCTAGCACCACCCCCAATACCACTATTTCTAGCACCACCCCCAATACCACTATTTCTAGCACCACCCCCAATACCACTATTTCTAGCACCACCCCCAATACCACTATTTCTAGCACCACTCCCAGTACCACTATTTCTAGCACCACTCCCAATACCACTATTTCTAGCACCACCCCCAATACCACTATTTCTAGCACCACCCCCAATACCACTATTTCTAGCACCACCCCCAATACCACTATTTCTAGCACCACTCCCAATACCACTATTTCTAGCACCACTCCCAATACCACTATTTCTAGCACCACCCCCAATACCACTATTTCTAGCACCACCCCCAATACCACTATTTCTAGCACCACCCCCAATACCACTATTTCTAGCACCACCCCCAATACCACTATTTCTAGCACCACCCCCAATACCACTATTTCTAGCACCACCCCCAATACCACTATTTCTAGCACCACCCCCAATACCACTATTTCTAGCACCACCCCCAATACCACTAGCACCACCCCCAATACCACTATTTCTAGCACCACCCCCAATACCACTAGCACCACCCCCCAATACCACTATTTCTAGCACCACCCCCAATACCACTATTTCTAGCACCACCCCCAATACCACTAGCACCACCCCCAATACCACTAGCACCACCCCCCAATACCACTATTTCTAGCACCACCCCCAATACCACTATTTCTAGCACCACCCCCAATACCACTATTTCTAGCACCACCCCCAATACCACTATTTCTAGCACCACCCCCAATACCACTATTTCTAGCACCACCCCCAATACCACTATTTCTAGCACCACCCCCAATACCACTATTTCTAGCACCACCCCCAATACCACTATTTCTAGCACCACCCCCAGTACCACTATTTCTAGCACCACTCCCAGTACCACTATTTCTAGCACCACCCCCAATACCACTATTTCTAGCACCACCCCCAATACCACTATTTCTAGCACCACCCCCAATACCACTAGCACCACCCCCAGTACCACTATTTCTAGCACCACCCCCAGTACCACTATTTCTAGCACCACTCCCACCTAGTGCTCCCTGATAGTCTTCCTAGCCACATTTCTTTATTTCCTCTTGCTAACACTGGCTCATTTTTGAGTGGTTGTGCCCTGCCTTGCCCCGGTCCGTGGCCATGTTCCGTGGCCCGGGGCGTGTGGGCCGGACACGGTCTGGTGCGTGCCACTGGGTACTCTCACTCAGCTTTACTTCGTACCCTGCTGGTGTACTGTGTGTGTGTGTGTGTGTGTTTGGGTGGGTGTGTGGGTGTGTGTGGGTGTGTGTGGGTGTGTGTGTGTGTGTTTGGGTGGGTGTGTGGGTGTGGGTGTGTGGGTGTGGGTGTGGGTGTGTGGGTGTGGGTGTGTGTGGGTGGGTGTGTGTGTGTGTGTGTGTGTGTGTGTGTGTGTGTGTGTGTGTGTGTGTGTGTGTGTGTGTGTGTGTGTGGGTGTGTGTGTGGGTGTGGGTGTGGGTGTGTGTGTGTGTGTGTGTGTGTGTGTGTGTGTGTGTGTGTGTGTGTGTGTGTGTGTGTGTGGGTGTGTGTGTGGGTGTGTGTGTGTGTGTGTGTGTGTGTGTGTGTGGGTGGGTGGGTGTGTGTTAGTCAAGTGTGTGTCTCATACTCACGCCGCCTCGTCCTCCTGTTGTTCTCTCTCATTCTATACTTGTCAACAAGAAATACCCAATAGTTTGCTTCCAAAAATATATTAACGTAGCTCTCCAGTAGCTAGTTAACTATCAATAGTTTCTGGAGACGAGCCTAAGAGGTTCCCAGCACGCATAGTCTTGTTACCCTAACAATCTTCCCTATATGATACGCTAATTATCTCAAAACACACATCAGGTCTTACTTACAGGTGATATGATCACTACATACAAAATAGCAACAGGAATTGATAAAATCGATAGGGAAGATTTCCTGAGACCTGGAACTTTAAGAACAAGAGGTCATAGATTTAAACTAGCTAAACACAGATGCCGAAGAAATATAAGAAAATTCACTTTCGCAACCAGAGTGGTAGACGGTTGGAACAAGTTAGGTGAGAAGGTGGTGGAGGCCAAGACCGTCAGTAGTTTCAAAGCGTTATATAACAAAGAGTGCTGGGAAGACGGGACACCACGAGCGTAGCTCTCATCCTGTAACTACACTTAAGTAATTACACACACACACACACACCCACCCACATACCCACCACAGGTGTACTTGTGTGTGTAATTACCTAAGTGTAGTTACAGGGCTCCATGAGCGTAGCTCTCATCCTGTAACTACACCTAGGTAACTACTATGTTTGGGGGGATGAATACTAACCTAGTCAAAGGTTAGTCCCCGTGACAGTGGCCAACATTGAGCTAGGTGTAGCCACAATGTTACACTTGGACAGGATATTGAGCAGTAACTGTGTTAATATTGAGCAGTAACTGTGTTAATATTGAGCAGTAACTGTGTTAATATTGAGCAGTAACTGTGTTAATATTGAGCAGTAACTGTGTTAATATTGAGCAGTAACTGTGTTAATATTGAGCAGTAACTGTGTTAATATTGAGCAGTAACTGTGTTAATATTGAGCAGTAACTGTGTTAATATTGAGCAGTAACTGTGTTAATATTGAGCAGTAACTGTGTTAATATTGAGCAGTAACTGTGTTAATATTGAGCAGTAACTGTGTTAATATTGAGCAGTAACTGTGTTAATATTGAGCAGTAACTGTGTTAATATTGAGCAGTAACTGTGTTAATATTGAGCAGTAACTGTGTTAATATTGAGCAGTAACTGTGTTAATATTGAGCAGTAACTGTGTTAATATTGAGCAGTAACTGTGTTAATATTGAGCAGTAATTGTGTTAATATTGAGCAGTAACTGTGTTAATATTGAGCAGTAACTGTGTTAATATTGAGCAGTAACTGTGTTAATATTGAGCAGTAACTGTGTTAATATTGAGCAGTAACTGTGTTAATATTGAGCAGTAACTGTGTTAATATTGAGCAGTAACTGTGTTAATATTGAGCAGTAACTGTGTTAATATTGAGCAGTAATTGTGTTAATATTGAGCAGTAACTGTGTTAATATTGAGCAGTAACTGTGTTAATATTGAGCAGTAACTGTGTTAATATTGAGCAGTAACTGTGTTAATATTGAGCAGTAACTGTGTTAATATTGAGCAGTAACTGTGTTAATATTGAGCAGTAACTGTGTTAATATTGAGCAGTAACTGTGTTAATATTGAGCAGTAACTGTGTTAATCACTGTAAAAATACTTGGGGCGCGGCTTTGCATAGTGGCGCTCACTTACCATGCAAGACGGCGCTCAAGAGGGAAATTGTATACGGCTTGTAATTCACTGTTGTGTAGTTCATTGGTTGGTAGAGTTGTGTGTGTGTCATACTGGGCGGTGTGTAGTACATAGTTCACACCCCGGTAGTGTTGGTGTGGTGTGAACACTCCCTCATGCTCACTCCCCGGTAGTGTGGGTGTTGGTGTGAACACTCCCTCATGCTCACTCCCCGGTAGTGTTGGTGTGGTGTGAACACTCCCTCATGCTCACTCCCCGGTAGTGTGGGTGTTGGTGTGAACACTCCCTCATGCTCACTCCCCGGTAGTGTGGGTGTGGTGTGAACACTCCCTCATGCTCACTCCCCGGTAGTGTGGGTGTTGGTGTGAACACTCCCTCATGCTCACTCCCCGGTAGTGTGGGTGTTGGTGTGAACACTCCCTCATGCTCACTCCCCGGTAGTGTGGGTGTTGGTGTGAACACTCCCTCATGCTCACTCCCCGGTAGTGTGGGTGTTGGTGTGGTGTGAACACTCCCTCATGCTCACTCCCCGGTAGTGTGGGTGTTGGTGTGGTGTGAACACTCCCTCATGCTCACACCCCGGTAGTGTGGGTGTTGGTGTGGTCTGAACACTCCCTCATGTTCACACCCCGGTAGTGTGGGTGTTGGTGTGGTCTGAACACTCCCTCATGCTCACACCCCGGTAGTGTGGGTGTTGGTGTGGTCTGAACACTCCCTCATGCTCACCCCCCGGTAGTGTGGGTGTTGGTGTGAACACTCCCTCATGCTCACTCCCCGGTAGTGTGGGTGTTGGTGTGAACACTCCCTCATGCTCACTCCCCGGTAGTGTGGGTGTGGTGTGAACACTCCCTCATGCTCACACCCCGGTAGTGTGGGTGTTGGTGTGAACACTCCCTCATGCTCACACCCCGGTAGTGTGGGTGTTGGTGTGAACACTCCCTCATGCTCACTCCCCGGTAGTGTGGGTGTTGGTGTGAACACTCCCTCATGCTCACTCCCCGGTAGTGTGGGTGTTGGTGTGAACACTCCCTCATGCTCACTCCCCGGTAGTGTGGGTGTTGGTGTGAACACTCCCTCATGCTCACCCCCCGGTAGTGTGGGTGTTGGTGTGAACACTCCCTCATGCTCACACCCCGGTAGTGTGGGTGTTGGTCTGAACACTCCCTCATGCTCACTCCCCGGTAGTGTGGGTGTTGGTCTGAACACTCCCTCATGCTCACTCCCCGGTAGTGTGGGTGTGGTCTGAACACTCCCTCATGCTCACTCCCCGGTAGTGTGGGTGTTGGTCTGAACACTCCCTCATGCTCACACCCCGGTAGTGTGGGTGTTGGTCTGAACACTCCCTCATGCTCACTCCCCGGTAGTGTGGGTGTGGTCTGAACACTCCCTCATGCTCACACCCCGGTAGTGTGGGTGTTGGTCTGAACACTCCCTCATGCTCACTCCCCGGTAGTGTGGGTGTTGGTCTGAACACTCCCTCATGCTCACACCCCGGTAGTGTGGGTGTTGGTGTGGTCTGAACACTCCCTCATGCTCACTCCCCGGTAGTGTGGGTGTGGGTGTGGTCTGAACACTCCCTCATGCTCACACCCCGGTAGTGTGGGTGTTGGTGTGGTCTGAACACTCCCTCATGTTCACACCCCGGTAGTGTGGGTGTGGGTGTGGTGTGAACACTCCCTCATGCTCACACCCCGGTAGTGTGGGTGTTGGTGTGAACACTCCCTCATGCTCACCCCCGCCAACATGTGCTGTACTGAGAGTATGGGAAGCTTGGAGACACCACCACACACCACACCATACTTCGTGTGGCAGGTGTGGCAAGGTTGGTGTGGCAGGTGTGGCAAGGTTGGTGTGGCAGGTGTGGCCAGGTTGGTGTGGCAGGTGTGGCAAGGTTGGTGTGGCCAGGTTGGTGTGGCAGGTGTGGCCAGGTTGGTGTGGCAGGTGTGGCCAGGTTTGTGTGGCAGGTGTGGCCAGGTTGGTGTGGCAGGTGTGGCAAGGTTGGTGTGGCAGGTGTGGCCAGGTTGGTGTGGCAGGTGTGGCAAGGTTGGTGTGGCAGGTGTGGCCAGGTTGGTGTGGCAGGTGTGGCCAGGTTGGTGTGGCAGGTGTGGCAAGGTTGGTGTGGAAGGTGTGGCAAGGTTGGTGTGGCAGGTGTGGCAAGGTTGGTGTGGCAGGTGTTGCAAGGTTGGTGTGGCAGGTGTGGCAAGGTTGGTGTGGCAGGTGTGGCAAGGTTGGTGTGACAGGTGTTGCAAGGTTGGTGTGGCAGGTGTGGCAAGTGTGGCAAGGTTGGTGTGGCAGGTGTTGCAAGGTTGGTGTGGCAGGTGTGGCAAGGTTGGTGTGGCAGGTGTTGCAAGGTTGGTGTGGCAGGTGTGGCAGGTGTTGCAAGGTTGGTGTGGCAGGTGTTGCAAGGTTGGTGTGGCAGGTGTTGCAAGGTTGGTGTGGCAGGTGTGGCAAGGTTGGTGTGGCAGGTGTTGCAAGGTTGGTGTGGCAGGTGTTGCAAGGTTGGTGTGGCAGGTGTGGCAAGGTTGGTGTGGCAGGTGTTGCAAGGTTGGTGTGGCAGGTGTGGCAAGGTTGGTGTGGCAGGTGTTGCAAGGTTGGTGTGGCAGGTGTTGCAAGGTTGGTGTGGCAGGTGTTGCAAGGTTGGTGTGGCAGGTGTTGCAAGGTTGGTGTGGCAGTGTTGCAAGGTTGGTGTGGCAGGTGTTGCAAGGTTGGTGTGGCAGGTGTTGCAAGGTTGGTGTGGCAGGTGTGGCAAGGTTGGTGTGGCAGGTGTTACAAGGTTGGTGTTGCAGGTGTTGCAAGGTTGGTGTGGCAGGTGTGGAAAGGTTGGCGTGGCAGGTGTGGCAAGGTTGGTGTGGCAGGTGTTGCAAGGTTGGTGTGGCAGGTGTTGCAAGGTTGGTGTGGCAGGTGTGGCAAGGTTGGTGTGGCAGGTGTTGCAAGGTTGGTGTGGCAGGTGTTGCAAGGTTGGTGTGGCAGGTGTGGCAAGGTTGGTGTGGCAGGTGTGGCAAGGTTGGTGTGGCAGGTGTTGCAAGGTTGGTGTGGCAGGTGTGACGTGTTGTCAGGGCTCAGCAACACCATGACATTTCAGCCCATCTTCCAATATGATAGTATACAGATAACAGTACACACACACACACACACACACACACACACACACACACATACACACAAACACACACACACACACACACACACACACACACACACACACACACACACACACACACACACACACACACACACACACACACACACACACATACACACAAACACACACACACACACACACACACACACACACACACACACACACACACACACACACACACACACAGAGTGTACTGCAACCAAGCAACCTTGGAGGAATTTGACCTCACCAGTGATGAGGTCAAAAGGTGTCTGTTGGAGCTAGATGTGACAAAGGCTGTTGGGCCTGACAGAATCTCACCATGGATACTAAAGGAAGGTGCAGAAGCACTAAGTGTGCCACTCTCTATGGTGTATAACAGGTCACTGGAAACAGGAGACCTACCGGAAAGCTGGAAGTCAGCTAATGTAGTCCCAATATACAAAAAGGGTGACAGATAAGAGGCACTGGACTATAGGCCAGTTTCCCTAACTTGTATACCATGCAAGGTGATGGAGAAGATCGTGAGGAAAAGGCTCGTAGAGCATCTGGAGGGAAACAGCTTTGTAACACACCACCAACATGGGTTCAGGGATGGTAAATCGTGCCTCACAGTTTTAATAGAATTCTATGACCAATCACACAAATTAGGCAGGAAAGAGAAGGGTGGGCCGACTGCATTTTCCTGGACTGTCAGAAAGCCTTTGACACAGTACCTCACAAAAGGCTGTTACAAAAGTTGGAGCAACAGGCAGGAGTAAAAGGGAAGGTGCTCCAGCGGATAAGGGAGTACTTAAGCAACAGGAAACAGCGAGTAACGGTGAGGGGGAGACATCAGAGTGGCGAGATGTCACCAGCGGAGTCCCACAGGGCTCAGTACTTGGACCCATCCTGTTTCTAATATATGTGAACGATCTTCCAGAGGGTATAGACTCATTCCTCTCAATGTTTGCTGATGATGCAAAAATTATGAGAAGAATCAAGACGGATGAAGATAGACAGAGACTACAGGATGACCTGGATAAACTGGAGGAATGGTCTAGAAAATGGCTGCTAAAGTTCAACTTAGGTAAGTGTAAAGTAATGAAATTAGGCGAAGGGAGCAGGAGGCTGCACACAAGGTATCATCTGGGAGGTGAAATCCTGCAAGAGTCAAATAGAGAGAAAGATCTGGGGGTCGATATCACACCGAACCTGTCCCCAGAGGCCCACATCAAAAGGATATCATCAGCGGCATATGCTAGACTGGCCAACATAAGAACTGCCTTCAGAAACTTGTGTAAGGAATCTTTCAGAACCCTGTATACCACTTATGTAAGACCAATCCTGGAGTATGCAGCTCCAGCCTGGAGTCCATACCTAGTTAAACACAAGACAAAGTTAGAGAAGATTCAGAGGTATGCCACCAGGCTCGTCCCGGAACTGAGAGGATTGAGCTACGAGGAAAGGCTAAAGGAGCTGAACCTCACATCCCTGGAAAACAGAAGAGTAAGGGGAGACATGATAACCACCTACAAAATCCTCAGGGGAATTGACAGGGTGAACAAAGAACCGCTTCAGCACGGGTGGGACACGAACAAGGGGACACAGGTGGAAACTTAGTACCCAGATGAGCCACAGAGACGTTAGAAAGAATTTTTTTCTAACGTGTCAAAGTAGTTAACGGATGGAATGCATTAGGCAGTGATGTGGTGGAGGCTGACTCCATACACAGTTTCAAGTGTAGATATGATAGAGCCCAGTAGGCTCAGGAATCTGTACACCAGTTGATTGACAGTTGAGAGGCGGGACCAAAGAGCCAGAGCTCAACCCCCGCAAGCACAACTAGGTGAGTACACACACACCCAACAGTACACACAGTGTGTCGTGGCTGACGCCCACACCTGTTGCCAGGTGCCACAGCAACAGACGCCCACACCTGTTGCCAGGTGCCGCAGCAACAGACGCCCACACCTGTTGCCAGGTGTCGCAGCAACAGACGCCCACACCTGTTGCCAGGTGTCGCAGCAACAGACGCCCACACCTGTTGCCAGGTGTCGCAGCAACAGACGCCCACACCTGTTGCCAGGTGCCACAGCAACAGACGCCCACACCTGTTGCCAGGTGTCGCAGCAACAGACGCCCACACCTGTTGCCAGGTGTCGCAGCAACAGACGCCCACACCTGTTGCCAGGTGCCGCAGCAACAGACGCCCACACCTGTTGCCAGGTGTCGCAGCAACAGACGCCCACACCTGTTGCCAGGTGCCGCAGCAACAGACGCCCACACCTGTTGCCAGGTGCCAGCAGTGTTGCCAGGCGAGGCTCGTGCACTGTACGTCGGCCCGGTGGTAAGTCTTGGTGAGGGACGCCCCTCGGGCTAGGTGAGGGGGGCGCCCCTCGGGCTAGGTGAGGGGGGCGTCCCTCGGGCTAGGAGGGACGCCCCTACCTATCCTCCTGACAGCTCCGTCCCTCGTCCCCTACCTGGCAAGATAACCACCGGTGCCAGCGGGGCCCCCCACATATAAGGAGAAAGAGTACCGGTGGCACCATTGTAATACCCGCTGCTCGCTGCTATTGTAATATCTTAACACATGGCCCGTCACACCAGCACCTTAACCATTAATCAATAGTGAGAGAGAGAGAGAGAGAGAGAGAGAGAGAGAGAGAGAGAGAGAGAGAGAGACAGAGAGAGAGAGAGAATATTACCTCCTACGGCTTTCATATGACTTACCCAATAATTAATATGGCGGCCATCAGCCTAACTTGCCGTACAGGGCCCCGGAGTACTGATACAGGGCCCCGGAGAGTACCGGAGTACTGGTACAGGGCCCCGGAGAGTACCGGAGTACTGGTACAGGGCCCCGGAGAGTACCGGAGTACTGGTACAGGGCCCCGGAGAGTACCGGAGTACTGGTACAGGGCCCCGGAGTACCGGAGTACTGGTACAGGGCCCCGGAGAGTACCGGAGTACTGGTACAGGGCCCCGGAGAGTACCGGAGTACTGGTACAGGGCCCCGGAGAGTACCGGAGTACTGGTACAGGGCCCCGGAGAGTACCGGAGTACTGGTACAGGGCCCCGGAGAGTACCGGAGTACTGGTACAGGGTCGGAGAGTACCGGAGTACTGGTACAGGGCCCCGGAGAGTACCGGAGTACTGGTACAGGGCCCCGGAGAGTACCGGAGTACTGGTACAGGGCCCCGGAGAGTACCGGAGTACTGGTACAGGGCCCCGGAGAGTACCGGAGTACTGGTACAGGGCCCCGGAGAGTACCGGAGTACTGGTACAGGGCCCCGGAGAGTACCGGAGTACTGGTACAGGCAATAATGTTCTACCGGGACGTGTGTAGGGAACACATGAATGCTAACACCATCCCACTACAGAAAAACACCTCGATAACATCGAGTCCAAGCGCAGTTAAAAGCTCTGTACCTCAGAGACAGCGGAGCACCGCTGCTGTACTCTGTATCTTCAGGGTACAGTCCTTGCACCGCTGCTGTAGCCTGTATCTTCAGGGTACAGTCCTTGCACCACTGCTGTAGCCTGTATCTTCAGGGTACAGTCCTTGCACCGCTGCTGTAGCCTGTATCTTCAGGGTACAGTCCTTGCACCACTGCTGTAGCCTGTATCTTCAGGGTACAGTCCTTGCACCGCTGCTGTAGCCTGTATCTTCAGGGTACAGTCCTTGCACCGCTGCTGTAGCCTGTATCTTCAGGGTACAGTCCTTGCACCGCTGCTGTAGCCTGTATCTTCAGGGTACAGTCCTTGCATCGCTGCTTTTCCTTATTCTCATATCAGATATAGACTCAAATACAAGCCACAGCTTCGTGTCGTCCTTTGCAGATGACACAAAAATCAGCATGAAAATTACCTCTGCTGAAGACATTGAAAAACTACAAGCAGATATTAATCAAGTTTTCGACTGGGCATCAGAAAATAACATGATGTTTAACAGTGATGAATTCCAGGTACTCAGGTACGGTAAAAATGAGGACCTTAAACATAATACAGAGTACAAAACACAATCGAATCTGCCCATAGTAGGAAAACAGCATGTAAAGGATTTGGGAATAATGATTTCTGACGACCTAACGTTTAGGGAGCATAACCAAGCAAATATTGCGTCAGCCAGAAAAATGATAGGATGGATTACGAGAACTTTCAAATCCAGGGATCCCATCACAATGGTTGTACTCTTCAAGTCACTTGTGTTGTCCTGTCTCGAGTACTGCTCAGTACTCACTTCCCCCTTCAGAGCAGGAGAGATTGCTGAAATAGAGGGAATACAGAGAACATATACGGCACGCATAGACGAGATAAAGCACCTAAATTATTGGGATCGTCTCAAAGCTCTCCAAATGTACTCACTAGAAAGAAGACGAGAGAGATACCAAATAATATACACCTGGAAGATACTGGAGGGTCAGGTCCCAAATCTACACAGTAAAATAACAACGTACTGGAGTGAACGATATGGAAGAAAATGCAGAATTTTAAGAGCAGAGGTGCCATAGGCACAATCAGAGAACACTGTATAAACATCAGAGGTCCGCGGTTGTTCAACGTCCTCCCAGCAAGCATAAGAAATATTGCCGGAACAACCGTGGACATCTTCAAGAGAAAACTAGATAGTTTCCTCCAAGGAGTGCCGGACCAACCGGGCTGTAGTGGGTATGTGGGCCTGCGGGCCGCTCCAAGCAACAGCCTGGTGGACCAAACTCTCACAAGTCAAGCCTGGCCTCGGGCCGGGCTTGGGCAGTAGAGAACTCCCAGTCCCCCATCAAGCAGGTATATGTAGGCCTGCGGGCCGCTCCAAGCAACAGCCTGGTGGACCAAACTCTCACAAGTCAAGCCTGGCCTCGGGCCGGGCTTGGGCAGTAGAACAACTCCCAGAACCCCATCAACCAGGTATCCTGGCCTGTCACTGGAATACTCCTGGAACCACTCGTGGTGTAGTGTAGAACACAGTGGAACAAGCCTGGACACTAGTACTGCCACACCTTGTAACACCGGGTGATGATGATGTAGAATGATTAGGTTGTTTGTTGACCGGGGATGGTCGATGGTTACTCGGTAGTGGGCACGAATTATAGTACCAAATGTCCGCAGCTTTTCCTTAGTTTATTATAAAAATATATATGTTGTACCCGGGCCAGGAGCTAGAAGGTAGAGTGTGTGAGGGAGCGTGTGGTGACGCTCCGTCGCCCAGGACTGTCTCTGAAGGTCTGAGGGCTGCAGGCTCACAGCTACATTCAGATCAGCTAACAACGTTGTTGATACCTATTAAGTTGTTTAGCTTAAGAGGGTATTAGGTCACCCTATGTGTATGTCCATGGCGCCTAACCGGCGTCCAACACCGCTCGGCACGCTATCATCGGCGTCCTCGGCGATCGGCGTCCAACACCGCTCGGCACGCCATCGTCGGCGTCCTCGGCGATCGGCGTCCAACACCGCTCGGCACGCTATCGTCGGCGTCCTCGGCGATCGGCGTCCAACACCGCTCGGCACGCTATCGTCGGCGTCCTCGGCGATCGGCGTCCAACACCGCTCGGCACGCTATCGTCGGCGTCCTCGGCGATCGGCGTCCAACACCGCTCGGCACGCTATCGTCGGCGTCCTCGGCGATCGGCGTCCAACACCGCTCGGCATGCTATCGTCGGCGTCCTCGGCGATCGGCGTCCAACACCGCTCGGCACGCTATCGTCGGCGTCCTCGGCGATCGGCGTCCAACACCGCTCGGCACGCTATCGTCGGCGTCCTCGGCGATCGGCGTCCAACACCGCTCGGCACGCTATCATCGGCGTCCTCGGCGATCGGCGTCCAACACCGCTCGGCACGCTATCGTCGGCGTCCTCGGCGATCGGCGTCCAACACCGCTCGGCACGCTATCGTCGGCGTCCTCGGCGATCGGCGTCCAACACCGCTCGGCACGCTATCATCGGCGTCCTCGGCGATCGGCGTCCAACACCGCTCGGCACGCTATCGTCGGCGTCCTCGGCGATCGGCGTCCAACACCGCTCGGCACGCTATCGTCGGCGTCCTCGGCGATCGGCGTCCAACACCGCTCGGCACGCTATCGTCGGCGTCCTCGGCGATCGGCGTCCAACACCGCTCGGCACGCTATCATCGGCGTCCTCGGCGATCTGCTTGACAGATTTGACAACCCTTGGGCGTGTACCTAACATTATATACAGTGATTTACCTATAGTGGCCGTAAACAAACAAGCTTATTTTTCGAGACGTCCAACAACCTCACTCAGGGAGTGACGGGGGAGGAGTACTGGAATATTAAGGTCACGAGGGGTCAAAGGGGACCCTAAGCCCTATATCACTGAGACATGAACCACTAATACACACTGGAATGACACTCTTCTTCCACACCCTAGTCACCCAGCCCCCACACACTAGTCACCCAGCCCCCACACACTAGTCACCCAGCCCCCACACCCTAGTCACCCAGCCCCCACACACTAGTCACCCAGCCCCCACACACTAGTCACCCAGCCCCCACACACTAGTCACCCAGCCCCCACACACTAGTCACCCAGCCCCCACACACTAGTCACCCAGCCCCCACACCCTAGTCACCCAGCCCCCACACCCTAGTCACCCAGCCCCCACACACTAGTCACCCAGCCCCCACACCCTAGTCACCCAGCCCCCACACCCTAGTCACCCTAGTTACCTAGCCCCCACACCCTAGTCACCCAGCCCCCACACCCTAGTCACCCAGCCCCCACACACTAGTCACCCAGCCCCCACACCCTAGTCACCCAGCCCCCACACACTAGTCACCCAGCCCCCACACCCTAGTCACCCAGCCCCCACACCCTAGTCACCCAGCCCCCACACCCTAGTTACCTAGCCCCCACACCCTAGTCACCCAGCCCCCACACCCTAGTCACCCAGCCCCCACACCCTAGTCACCCAGCCCCCACACACTAGTCACCCAGCCCCCACACTCCTCCACCAATCAGCAGCAGCAGAGTGTCAGAACAAGCAGCGTGCTGAAGGCTAATGGTGTTTACAAAGCAAATTTTAAGTAATAGTGTTTACATATAATGTGGCAATAGTGTATTGGTTGATGGTGTGTTAATGGGTGGTGGTGTAATGAGCGGTATCACACCCCAACATGACCACAATCACTCCACAATCACACCTGTTGTTCATACATCACCTCTCCTCTCCCATATTATGTATACAGTCATTTATACACTTCCAGATGATAGTTTTCTTGAGTGCAGTTGGAAGTTGAGAGTGGAGGAGAGTGCGTGTTGAGGCACTCGTGCAGTGTCTCGAGTGTTAGGTGTCCTTGAAGACAAGCAGCTGGCGCCTCACAACGCCCTCATGCTCCATAATAAACCTCATAGCCTCATTTGCCCTCATGTTGGCTCTGGCGCATAATGTGCTTCATGTAGGTAGTGTTGAACAGTGAGGTGTTGCGGTGTATACTGAAGCCCTCAGTGTGGGTGGTGAGGTGTGGTGTGTTGGTGGAGCCCTGTGTCAGGCTCACTGAGGAGTAGCTCCACCTCCACGCCTCCCTACACCCACCCCAGCCTCCCTACACCCACCCCAGCCTCCCCACACCCACCCCAGCCTCCCCACACCCACCCCAGCCTCCCTACACCCACCCCAGCCTCCCTACACCCACCCCAGCCTCCCTACACCCACCCCAGCCTCCCTACACCCACCCCAGCCTCCCCACACCCACCCCAGCCTCCCTACACCCACTCCAGCCTCCCCACACTCACCCCAGCCTCCCTACACCCGCCCCAGCCACCCTACACCCACCCCAGCCTCCCTACACCCACCCCAGCCTCCCTACACCCACTCCAGCCTCCCTACACTCACCCCAGCCACCCTACACTCACCCCAGCCTCCCAACACCCACCCCAGCCTCCCTACACTCACCCCAGCCTCCCTACACCCACCCCAGCCTCCCCACACCCACCCCAGCCTCCCCACACCCACCCCAGCCTCCCTACACCCACCCCAGCCTCCCCACACCCACCCCAGCCTCCCCACACCCACCCCAGCCTCCCCCACACCCACCCCAGCCTCCCTACACCCACCCCAGCCTCCCTACACCCACCCCAGCCTCCCTACACCCACCCCAGCCTCCCTACACCCACCCCAGCCTCCCCACACCCACCCCAGCCTCCCCACACCCACCCCAGCCTCCCTACACCCACCCCAGCCTCCCTACACTCACCCCAGCCTCCCTACACCCTCCCCAGCCTCCCCACACCCACCCCAGCCTCCCCACACCCGCCCCAGCCTCCCCACACCCACCCCAGCCTCCCTACACCCACCCCAGCCTCCCAACACCCACCCCAGCCTCCCTACACTCACCCCAGCCTCCCTACACCCACCCCAGCCTCCCCACACCCACCCCAGCCTCCCTACACCCACCCCAGCCTCTCCACACCCACCCCAGCCTCCCCACACCCACCCCAGCCTCCCCACACCCACCCCAGCCTCCCTACACCCACCCCAGCCTCCCTACACCCACCCCAGCCTCCCTACACCCACCCCAGCCTCCCTACACCCACCCCAGCTTCCCCACACCCACCCCAGCCTCCCCACACCCACCCCAGCCTCCCTACACTCACCCCAGCCTCCCTACACCCACCCCAGCCTCCCCACACCCACCCCAGCCTCCCTACACCCACCCCAGCCTCCCCACACCCACCCCAGCCTCCCCACACCCACCCCAGCCTCCCTACACCCACCCCAGCCTCCCCACACCCACCCCAGCCTCCCCACACCCACCCCAGCCTCCCTACCCCCACCCCAGCCTCCCTACACACACCCCAGCCTCCCTACACCCACCCCAGCCTCCCCACACCCACCCCAGCCTCCCCACACCCACCCCAGCCACCCTACACCTTCCCCAGCCTCCCTACACCCACCCCAGCCTCCCTACACCCACCCCAGCCTCCCTACACCCACCCCAGCCTCCCAACACCCACCCCAGCCTCCCTACACCCACCCCAGCCTCCCTACACCTTCCCCAGCCTCCCTACACCCACCCCAGCCTCCCTACACCCACCCCAGCCTCCCCACACCCACCCCAGCCTCCCTACACCCTCCCCAGCCTCCCCACACCCACCCCAGCCTCCCTACACCCACCCCAGCCTCCCTACACCCACCCCAGCCTCCCTACACCCACCCCAGCCTCCCTACACCCACCCCAGCCTCCCCACACCCACCCCAGCCACCCCACACCCACCCCAGCCTCCCTACACCCACCCCAGCCTCCCTACACCCACCCCAGCCTCCCCACACCCACCCCAGCCTCCCTACACCCACTCCAGCCTCCCCACACCCACCCCAGCCTCCCTACACCCACCCCAGCCTCCCCACACCCACCCCAGCCTCCCTACACCCACCCCAGCCTCCCCACACCCACCCCAGCCTCCCTACACCCACCCCAGCCTCCCCACACCCACCCCAGCCTCCCCACACCCACCCCAGCCTCCCTACACCCACCCCAGCCTCCCCACACCCACCCCAGCCTCCCTACACCCACCCCAGCCTCCCAACACCCACCCCAGCCTCCCTACACTCACCCCAGCCTCCCTACACCCACCCCAGCCTCCCCACACCCACCCCAGCCTCCCTACACCCACCCCAGCCTCCCCACACCCACCCCAGCCACCCTACACCCACTCCAGCCTCCCTACACCCACCCCAGCCTCCCCACACCCACCCCAGCCTCCCTACACCCACCCCAGCCTCGCCACACCCACCCCAGCCACCCTACACCCACTCCAGCCTCCCTACACCCACCCCAGCCACCCCACACCCACCCCAGCCACCCCACACCCACTCCAGCCTCCCTACACCCACCCCAGCCTCGCCACACCCACCCCAGCCACCCTACACCCACTCCAGCTTCCCTACACCCACCCCAGCCTCCTCACACCCACCCCAGCCACCCCACACCCACCCCAGCCTCCCCACACCCACCCCAGCCTCCCTACACCCACCCCAGCCACCCTACACCCACCCCAGCCTCCCTACACCCACCCCAGCCTCCCTACACCCACCCCAGCCTCCCTACACCCACCCCAGCCTCCCCACACCCACCCCAGCCTCCCCACACCCACCCCAGCCTCCCCACACCCACCCCAGCCTCCCCACACCCACCCCAGCCTCCCCACACCCACCCCAGCCTCCCTACACCCACCCCAGCCTCCCTACACCCACCCCAGCCTCCCTACACCCACCCCAGCCACCTTACACCCACCCCAGCCTCCCTACACCCACCCCAGCCTCCCCACACCCACCCCAGCCTCCCCACACCCACCCCAGCCTCCCTACACCCACCCCAGCCTTCCCACACCCACCCCAGCCTCCCTACACCCACCCCAGCCTCCCCACACCCACCCCAGCCTCCCCACACCCACCCCAGCCTCCCTACACCCACCCCAGCCTCCCTACACCCACCCCAGCCTCCCCACACCCACCCCAGCCTCCCCACACCCACCCCAGCCTCCCCACACCCACCCCAGCCTCCCCACACCCACCCCAGCCTCCCCACACCCACCCCAGCCTCCCCACACCCACCCCAGCCTCCCCACACCCACCCCAGCCTCCCTACACCCACCCCAGCCTCCCTACACCCACCCCAGCCTCCCTACACCCACCCCAGCCTCCCCACACCCACCCCAGCCTCCCCACACCCACCCCAGCCTCCCTACACCCACCCCAGCCTCCCCACACCCACCCCAGCCTCCCCACACCCACCCCAGCCTCCCTACACCCACCCCAGCCTCTCCACACCCACCCCAGCCTCCCCACACCCACCCCAGCCTCCCTACACCCACCCCAGCCTCCCCACACCCACCCCAGCCTCCCCACACCCACCCCAGCCTCCCTACACCCACCCCAGCCACCCCACACCCACCCCAGCCACCCCACACCCACCCCAGCCTCCCTACACCCACCCCAGCCTCCCTACACCCACCCCAGCCTCCCCACACCCACCCCAGCCTCCCTACACCCACCCCAGCCTCCCCACACCCACCCCAGCCTCCCCACACCCACCCCAGCCTCCCTACACCCACCCCAGCCTCCCCACACCCACCCCAGCCTCCCTACACCCACCCCAGCCTCCCCACACCCACCCCAGCCTCCCCACACCCACCCCAGCCTCCCTACACTCACCCCAGCCTCCCCACACCCACCCCAGCCTCCCCACACCCACCCCAGCCTCCCCACACCCACCCCAGCCTCCCCACACCCACCCCAGCCTCCCTACACCCACCCCAGCCTCCCCACACCCACCCCAGCCTCCCCACACCCACCCCAGCCTCCCCACACCCACCCCAGCCTCCCCACACCCACCCCAGCCTCCCTACACCCACCCCAGCCTCCCTACACCCACCCCAGCCTCCCTACACCCACCCCAGCCTCCCCACACCCACCCCAGCCTCCCCACACCCACCCCAGCCTCCCCACACCCACCGCAGCCTCCCCACACCCACCCCAGCCTCCCCACACCCACCCCAGCCTCCCTACACCCACCCCAGCCTCCCTACACCCACCCCAGCCTCCCCACACCCACCCCAGCCTCCCTACACCCACCCCAGCCTCCCCACACCCACTCCAGCCTCCCCACACCCACCCCAGCCTCCCCACACCCACCCCAGCCTCCCTACACTCACCCCAGCCTCCCTACACTCACCCCAGCCTCCCCACACCCACCCCAGCCTCCCCACACCCACTCCAGCCTCCCCACACCCACCCCAGCCTCCCCACACCCACCCCAGCCTCCCCACACCCACCCCAGCCTCCCCACACCCACCCCAGCCTCCCCACACCCACCCCAGCCTCCCCACACCCACCCCAGCCTCCCCACACCCACCCCAGCCTCCCCACACCCACCCCAGCCTCCCCACACCCACCCCAGCCACCCCACACCCACCCCAGCCACCCCACACCCACCCCAGCCACCCCACACCCACCCCAGCCACCCCACACCCACCCCAGCCACCCCACACCCACCCCAGCCACCCCACACCCACCCCAGCCTCCCTACACCCATCCCAGCCTCCCCACACCCACCCCAGCCTCTCCACACCCACCCCAGCCTCCCCACACCCACCCCAGCCTCCCCACACCCACCCCAGCCTCCCCACACCCACCCCAGCCTCCCTACACCCACCCCAGCCTCCCCACACCCACCCCAGCCACCCCACACCCACCCCAGCCTCCCTACACCCACCCCAGCCTCCCCACACCCACTCCAGCCTCCCCACACCCACCCCAGCCTCCCCACACCCACCCCAGCCTCCCCACACCCACCCCAGCCTCCCTACACCCTCCCCAGCCTCCCCACACCCACCCCAGCCTCCCTACACCCACCCCAGCCACCCTACACCCACCCCAGCCTCCCTACACCCACCCCAGCCTCCCCACACCCGCCCCAGCCTCCCCACACCCACCCCAGCCTCCCCACACCCACCCCAGCCTCCCCACACCCACCCCAGCCTCCCTACACCCACCCCAGCCTCCCTACACCCACCCCAGCCTCCCTACACCCACCCCAGCCTCCCTACACCCTCCCCAGCCTCCCCACACCCACCCCAGCCTCCCTACACCCACCCCAGCCTCCCTACACCCACCCCAGCCACCCTACACCCACCCCAGCCTCCCTACACCCACCCCAGCCTCCCCACACCCGCCCCAGCCTCCCCACACCCACCCCAGCCTCCCTACACCCACCCCAGCCTCCGTACACCCTCCCCAGCCTCCCCACACCCACCCCAGCCTCCCTACACCCACCCCAGCCTCCCTACACCCACCCCAGCCTCCCTACACCCACCCCATCCACCCTACACCCACCCCAGCCTCCCTACACCCACCCCAGCCTCCCCACACCCGCCCCAGCCTCCCCACACCCACCCCAGCCTCCCCACACCCACCCCAGCCTCCCTACACCCACCCCAGCCTCCCTACACCCTCCCCAGCCTCCCCACACCCGCCCCAGCCTCCCCACACCCACCCCAGCCTCCCTACACCCACCCCAGCCTCCCCACACCCGCCCCAGCCTCCCCACACCCACCCCAGCCTCCCCACACCCACCCCAGCCTCCTTACACCCTCCCCAGCCTCCCCACACCCACCCCAGCCTCCCTACACCCACCACAGCCTCCCTACACCCACCCCAGCCTCCCCACACCCGCCCCAGCCTCCCCACACCCACCCCAGCCTCCCCACACCCGCCCCAGCCTCCCCACACCCGCCCCAGCCTCCCCACACCCACCCCAGCCTCCATACACCCATCCCAGCCTCCCTACACCCACTCCAGCCTCCCCACACCCACCCCAGCCTCCCCACACCCACCCCAGCCTCCCCACACCCGCCCCAGCCTCCCCACACCCGCCCCAGCCTCCCCACACCCACCCCAGCCTCCCCACACCCACCCCAGCCTCCCCACACCCACCCCAGCCTCCCCACACCCACCCCAGCCTCCCTACACCCACCCCAGCCTCCCTACACCCACCCCAGCCTCCCCACACCCACCCCAGCCTCCCAACACCCACCCCAGCCTCCCCACACCCACCCCAGCCTCCCTACACCCACCCCAGCCTCCCCACACCCACCCCAGCCCCCCAGTAGGGTTCAGTGACCCTGTGTGGTGTGTCAGAGGCTCACAGTGTGCGGGGAAGTGCGGGGGGCGGCTGTCCTCTCCTGTCATGACTGTGTGTGTGAGTGTCCTCACACCCCTCCTGGTGGGGTGAGTGTCCCCCACACCCCTCCTGGTGGGGTGAGTGTCCCCCACACCCCTCCTGGTGGGGTGAGTGCCCCCCACGCCCCTCCTGGTGGGGTGAGTGCCCCCCACACCCCTCCTGGTGGGGTGAGTGCCCCCCACACCCCTCCTGGTGGGGTGAGTGTCCCCCCACACCCCTCCTGGTGGGGTGAGTGCCCCCCACACCCCTCCTGGTGGGGTGAGTGTCCCCCACACCCCTCCTGGTGGGGTGAGTGCCCCCCACGCCCCTCCTGGTGGGGTGAGTGCCCCCCACGCCCCTCCTGGTGGGGTGAGTGTCCCCCACACCCCTCCTGGTGGGGTGAGTGTCCCCCACACCCCTCCTGGTGGGGTGAGTGTCCCCCACACCCCTCCTGGTGGGGTGAGTGTCCCCCACACCCCTCCTGGTGGGGTGAGTGTCCCCCACACCCCTCCTGGTGGGGTGAGTGTCCTCACACCCCTCCTGGTGGGGTGAGTGCCCCCCACCCCCCTGCTAACCGTTACCGACACACATGTTAGCGGTAGTGGCGTGTCGGGGCTGGTAGTGACCGGAGCCACACATGACGGGTGAGGGGCCGCTACACGCCACAGCTTCTGGGAAGCCATACAGCGGCCGGCGCCGCCTTTGTTTGGGTACACGTGGCAACCACGCACCGGAGACGTGGCAACGCGGCAGGGGGTTTGTTATTGTGTGACGTCACAAGGTCGGGAGAGATGAAGGGGGCGGGCTGGCGGGTGTGTGGGTGGGGGGCTGGCTGCGGGTGTGTAGGTGGGGGGCTGGGGGCTGGCAGCGGGTGTGGGTGGGAGGCTGGGGGTTAAAGTGGGAGGCAGGGAGAGAGAAGAGGAGCGGAGAGAGAGGGAGAGGGAGGCTACGCGGCCCGTGTTGCCTGGGGGAACTAACTATCTACGCAACTTGTACCGCAAGCCGCCAGAAAGCATCATTTTTCAGTGTGGCAATAATTCTGCATTTAGGCGAACGGTGCTGATATTTTTGTTTACTTCTCTCTCGTACGGAGAGGACTCGTTTGACACGGCTCCCTCAGCCTGCGGGGAGCAGCAGCAGCAGCAGCAGCAGCAGCAGCAGCAGCAGCAGCAGCACACGCCTCAAACACTCACACGTCATAACACAACTAGAGGCCCAGCTCTTGTGTTTTGCTGCGCAGTCGGCACATCTTCCTTAGTTAGGCCTCCCTGCCATCATCTGCTGCCACCACCACCACCTGGCTCTTGTCTCACCCACCACCACCACCTGGCTCTTGTCTCACCCACCACCACCACCACCTGGCTCTTGTCTCACCCACCACCACCACCTGGCTCTTGTCTCACCC
>NC_091155.1:38683128-38865628 GCF_040958095.1 Procambarus clarkii | reverse complement strand
AACAGGGGAACTGCCAGAAATTTGGAAAGTAGCTAACGTAGTCCCGATACACAGTAAAATAACAACGTACTGGAGTGAACGATATGGAAGAAAATGCAGAATAGAACCAGTGAAGAGCAGAGGCACAATCAGAGAACACTGTATAAACATCAGAGGTCCAGTGAAGAACAGAGGTGCCATAGGCACAATCAGAGAACACTGTATAAACATCAGAGGTCCGCGGTTGTTCAACGTCCTCCCAGCAAGCATAAGAAATATTGCCGGAACAACCGTGGACATTTTCAAGAGAAAACTAGATTTATTCCTCCAAGGAGTGCCGGACCAACCGGGCTGTGGTGGGTATGTGGGCCTGCGGGCCGCTCCAAGCAACAGCCTAGTGGACCAAACTCTCACAAGTCAAGCCTGGCCTCGAGTCGGGCTTGGGGAGTAGAAGAACTCCCAGAACCCCATCAACCAGGTATCAACCAGGTATACAAGAAAGGGGATAGACAGGAGGCACTGAACTACAGGCCAGTGTCCCTAACCTGCATACCATGCAAGCTGATGGAGAAGATTGTGCGAAGAAAGCTAGTGGAGCACCTGGAGCGAAAGAACTTTGTAACACAGCATCAACATGGGTTCAGGGATGGCAGGTCCTGCCTCACAGGGTTACTTGAACTCTACGACCAGGCAACAAAAATAAGGCAAGAAAGAGAAGGGTGGGCAGACTGCATATTTTTGGATTGTCAGAAAGCCTTTGATACAGTGCCACACAAGAGGCTAGTGCGAAAGTTGGAGATGCAGGCTGGAGTGAGAGGGAAGGTACTCCGTTGGATACAGGAGTACCTAAGCAACAGGAGACATATAAATAACATATAAAATCTAGTCCAAGCGCAGTTAAAAGCTCTGTACCTCAGGATACAGTCCTTGCACCACTGCTTTTCCTTATTCTCATATCAGATATAGACAAAAATACAAGTCACAGCTTCGTGTCATCCTTTGCAGATGACACAAAAATCAGTATGAAAATTACCTCGGCTGAAGACATTGAAAAACTTCAAGCTGATATTAATAGTTTTCGACTGGGCATCAGAAAATAACACGATGTTTAACAGTGATAAATTCCAGGTACTCAGGTACGGTAAAAATGAGGACCTTAAACATAATACAGAGTACAAAACACAATCGAATCTGCCCATAGTAGGAAAACAACATGTCAATGATTTGGGAATAATGATTTCTGACGACCTAACGTTTAGGGAGCATAACCAAGCAAATATTGCGTCAGCCAGAAAAATGATCGGATGGATTACGAGAACTTTCAAATCCAGGGATCCCATCACAATGGTTGTACTCTTCAAGTCACTTGTGTTGTCCCGTCTTGAGTACTGCTCAGTACTCACTTCCCCCTTCAGAGCAGGAGAGATTGCTGAAATAGAGGGAATACAGAGAACATATACGGCACGCATAGACGCAATAAAGCACCTAAATTATTGGGATCGTCTCAAAGCTCTCCAAATGTACTCACTAGAAAGAAGACGAGAGAGATATCAAATAATATACACCTGGAAGATACTGGAGGGTCAGGTCCCAAATCTACACAGTAAAATAACAACGTACTGGAGTGAACGATATGGAAGAAAATGCAGAATAGAACCAGTGAAGAGCAGAGGTGTCATAGGTACAATCAGAGAACACTGTATAAACATCAGAGGTCCAGTGAAGAGCAGAGGTGCCATAGGCACAATCAGAGAACACTGTATAAACATCAGAGGTCCAGTGAAGAGCAGAGGTGCCATAGGCACAATCAGAGAACACTGTATAAACATCAGAGGTCCGCGGTTGTTCAACGTCCTCCCAGCAAGCATAAGAAATATTGCCGGAACAACCGTGGACATCTTCAAGAGGAAACTAGATTTATTCCTCCAAGGAGTGCCGGACCAACCGGGCTGTGGTGGATATGTGGGCCTGCGGGCCGCTCCAAGCAACAGCCTGGTGGACCAAACTCTCACAAGTCAAGCCTGGCCTCGGGCCGGGCTTGGGCAGTAGAAGAACTCCCAGAACCCCATCAACCAGGTATCAACAGGAGACAACGAGTCAGTGTGAGGGGTGAGGTCTCAGATTGGCGAGACGTTACGAGTGGAGTACCGCAGGGGTCAGTCCTTGGACCTATACTGTTTCTTATATATGTAAATGATCTTCCAGAGGGTATAGAATCGTTTCTCTCAATGTTTGCCGATGATGCAAAAATTATGAGGAGGATTGAAACTGAGGACGATAGTAGGAGGCTACAAGATGACCTGGATAGACTGAGTGAATGGTCCAACAAATGGCTTTTGAAGTTCAACCCGAGTAAATGCAAAGTAATGAAACTAGGTGGTGGAAATAGGAGGCCAAACACAGGATACAGAATAGGAGATGAAGTACTTAATGAAACGAACAGAGAGAAAGATCTAGGAGTTGATATCACACCAAACCTGTCTCCTGAAGCCCACATCAGAAGAATAACGTCTGCGGCATATGCGAGGCTGGCTAACATCAGAACAGCGTTCAGGAACCTGTGTAAGGAATCATTCAGAATCTTGTACACCACATATGTAAGACCAATCCTGGAGTATGCGGCGCCAGCATGGAGCCCGTACCTTGTCAAGCACAAGACGAAGCTGGAAAAAGTCCAAAGGTATGAAACTAGACTAGTCCCAGAACTAAGAGGCATGAGTTATGAGGAAAGGCTGCGGGAAATGCACCTTACGACACTGGAAGACAGAAGAGTAAGGGGGGACATGATCACAACCTACAAAATCCTCAGAGGAATCGACCGGGTAAACAAGGTTAAACTATTCAACACGGGTGGGACGCGAACAAGGGGACACAGGTGGAAACTGAGTACCCACATGAGCCACAGAGACGTTAGAAGGAACTTTTTCAGTGTCAGAGTAGTTAACGGATGGAATGCACTTGGAAGTGATGTGGTGGAGGCGGACTCCATACACAGCTTCAAATGTAGATATGATAGAGCCCAGTAGGCTCAGGAACCTGTACACCAGTTGATTGACAGTTGAGAGGCGGGACCAAAGAGCCAGAGCTCAACCCCCGCAAGCACAACTAGGTGAGTACACCCACCACCACCACCTGGCTCATACATCACCGCTGGGCTGAGCGCTTGTTCAAGGCTGTACTTGTGTGCGTTCTCTTCCTCCCCCCCACTCTCCTCCCCCTCCCCCTCTCTCCTCCCCCTCCCCCCTCTCTCCTCCGCCCCCCTCTCTCTCCTCCCCCTCCCCCCCTCTCTCCTCCCCCTCCCCTCCCTCTCTCCTCCCCCTCCCCTCCCACTCTCCTCCCCCTCCCCCCTCTCTCCTCCCCCTCCCCTCCCACTCTCCTCCCACTCTCCTCCCCCTCCCCCCCTCTCCAGAGTCGCTGTACTCACCTAGTAGTGCTTGCGGGGGTTGAGCTCTGGCTCTTTGGTCCCGCCTCTCAACTGTCAATCAACAGGTGTACAGGTTCCTGAGCCTATTGGGCTCTATCATATTTATTTTTTGTCCCCTTACTCCTATTGCCTCTGAGGGTTTTGCTCTAGCTCCGGGGCCCAGCCACAGGGCATGGGGGGGCATAGGACCCTAATCAGTAACCCTAAAACATATTACAACATTAAGACTTATGCATGTGGTCAAGGTTCAACCCGTTCTCGCACTTTCGTATAGTCAATATTGACTTATTAAATAAGTACATATGTGACATACTAATTTATTGTAAATATTTTAGTTTACCTTGAAAAGTTTCATAGAAAACACCGACCTTACCTAACCTTCTTAGTATGTTAAGATAAGCATCTTATTGCTTCGTAATTACAATTATTACTTAACCTATTATAGGTATAGGTTAAGTAATAATTGTAATTACGAAGCAATAAGATGCTTATCTTAACATACTAAGAAGGTTAGGTAAGGTCGGTGTTTTCTATGAAACTTTTCAAGGTAAACTAAAATATTCACAATAAATTAGTATGTCACATATGCACTTATTTAATAAGTCAATATTGACTGTAAGAAAGTGCGAACTGTATTTGTATGAATTGACTGTAAGAAAGTTGCAAGGTTGTATGAGGGACAATACATCAAAAAGTTCCGTATATATGGGCTGCACACAGCGTCTGTGGTATACAAGGTACTGAAGGAGTCCTTACTCAGGTGCCTGGTGGCAGCTCTAATGTTAGCCAGCCTCGCATACGCCGCTGGTGATATTATTTAGATGTGGGCTTCAGGAGACAGGTTTGGTGTGATATCAACTTCCAGATCTTTCTCTCTGTTTCGTGAAAGATTTCGTCTGCCATTCGGTACCTTTGTGTTTAGCCTCTGGTTCCCTTCTGCTAGTTTCATTACCTAACATTTAGTGGGTTGAACTTTTGTAGCCATTTGTTGGTCCAGTCCTCCATTTTGTGTGGGTCATCTTGTCAGCATACCTGTGGAGGAACGAGGTTATTCCCTCTGGGAGATCATTAACATACTTCAGAAACAGGAAAGGTCCAAGGATTGATCCCTGGGAGACTTCACTGACGGCGCCTTAATGCTCAAAGTCCTCGCCCCTCATATTGACTTGCTCTCTTCCTTTGCTTAGGTACTCCCTTATCCAGCGGCTTACCTGGCCTCTCACTCCTGCCTGCATCTCCAGCTTGTGCACTAGTCTCTTATGGGGTACTGTGTCAAAGGCTTTCTGGCACTCCAGAAACACGCAGTCTACCCAGCACTCCTGATTTTGTCGCCTGGTCGTAGAAGTCAGTCAAGCCTGTGAGGCAAGATTCGCCATCCCTGAACCCATGCTGATGATGTGATACAAAGTTCTTTCGCTCCAGGTGTTCTACTAGTTTCTTTTCGCACAATCTTCTCCATCATCTTGCATGGTTATCTTGAGGTTATCTTGAGATAATTTCGGGGCTTTAGTGTCCCCGCGCCCCGGTCCTCGACCAGGCCTCCACCCCCAGGAAGCAGCCCGTGACAGCTGACTAACACTCAAGTACCTATTTTACTGCTAGGTAACAGGGGCATTGGGTGAAAGAAACCCTGCCCATTGTTTCTCTCCGGCGCCCGGGATCGAACCCGGGACCACAGGATCACAAGTCCAGCGTACTGTCTGCTCGGCCGACCGGCTCCCTGTATACACATGGTATACTGGTATACAAGTTAGGGACACTTGCCTGTAGTTCAGTGCCTCCTGCCTATCACCCTTCTTGTATATCGGGACTACATTGGCCGTCTTCCAAATTTTTGGCAGTTCCCCTGTTGCCAGAGATTTGTTATACACTATGGAGAGTGGCAGGCACAGTGCTTCTGCTCCTTCCTTTAGTATCCATGGTGAGATTCCATCCGGGCCTATAGCCTTTGTCACATCCAACTCTAGCAAAAGCTTCCTAACATCCCCACTGTTAATCCCAAACTTCTCTAGTGGCGTCTGGTTAGATATTCCCTCCTTATCTCTGAGACTTCTCCTTGCTCTAGTGTGAAGACCTCCTGGAATGTCTTATTGCGTTCCTCGCACACCTTGTCGTTTGTAGTGAATTTGTCTACCCCTGTTCTCAGTTTCATTACCTGTTCCTTCACTGTTGTTTTTCTCCTGGTGTGGCTGTGCAGCAGTTTGGGTTGAGTCTTAGCCTTCTTGAGGTTATCTTGAGGTTATCTTGAGATGATTTCGGGGCTTTTTAGTGTCCCCGCGGCCCGGTCCTCGACCAGGCCTCCACCCCCAGGAAGCAGCCCGTGACAGCTGACTAACACCCAGGTACCTATTTTACTGCTTGGTAACAGGGGCATAGGGTGGAAGAAACTCTGCCCATTGTTTCTCGCCGGCGCCTGGGATCGAACCCAGGACCACAGGATCACAAGTCCAGCGTGCTGTCCACTCGGCCGACCGGCTCCCACCGGCCTTGCTTGCTATGTCATTTTCATATTGCCTCTCTGCCTCTCTTCTCACCCTGATGTAATCATTCCTGGCGCTCTGGTAACCTTCTCTCATCTCAAGTGTCCTCTTATTACTCTTGGCTCTTGAATCCTGTTGTGTGTGTGTGTGTGTGTGTGTGTGTGTGTGTGCGTGCGTGTGTGTGTGTGTGTGCGTGTGTGTGTGTGTGTGTGTGTGTGCGTGCGTGTATGTGTGTGTGTGTGTGTGTGTGTGTGTGTGCGTGTGTGTGTGTGTGTGTGTGTGTGTGTGTGTGTGTGTGTGTGTGTGTGTGTGTGTGTGTGTGTGTGTGTGTGTGTGTGTGTGTAGGTGTACTCACCTAGTTGTGCTTGCGGGGGTTGAGCTCTGGCTCTTTGGTCCCGCCTCTCAACTGTCAATCAACTGGTGTACAGGTTTCTGAGCCTACTGGGCTCTATCATATCTACATTTAAAACTGTGTATGGAGTCAGCCTCCACCACATCACTGCCTAATGCATTAATTCCATCTGTTAACTACTCTGACACTGAAGAAGTTCTTTTTAACGTCCCTGTGGTTCATTTGGGTACTCAGTTTCCACCTGTGTCCCCTTGTTCGCGTCCCACCTGTGCTAAATATTTTATCTTTATCTACCCTTTCAATTACTCTGAGAGTTTTATAGGTAGTGAACATGTCTCTTCTGTCTTCCAGTGTCGTTAGGTGCATTTCCCGCAGCCTTTCCTCGTTAGTCATGCCTCTTAGTTCTGGGACTAGTCTAGTGGCATACCTTTGAACTTTTTCCAGCTTCGTCTTGTGCTTGACAAGGTACGGGCTCCATGCTGGGGCCGCATACTCCAGGATTGGTCTTACATATGTGGTGTACAAGATTCTGAATGATTCCTTACACAGGTTCCTGAAGGCTGTTCTGATGTTAGCCAGCCTCGCATATGCCGCAGACGTTATTCTTTTTATGTGGGCTTCAGGAGACAGGTTTGGTGTGATATCAACTCCTAGATCTTTCTCTCTCTGTCCGTCTCGTGAAGGACTTCATCTCCCATTGATCTTAAACTGCCACTGTACTCACTACGTCTCTGACGTCTCCCTCGACTCTGGCTCTCCAGGGAGTTGATGGTTGATCTTAAACTGCCACTGTACTCACTACGTCTCTGACGTCTCCCTCGACTCTGGCTCTCCAGGGAGTTGATGGTTGGCGTCTTGGTGAGCGACTGAGCCTCACCCAAGATGTGCTGACAATAACGACACCACCTTCCTCATGTTTCTTGTCAGCGATGACACTTGACACAGCTGTCTTGTGGAGTTGGGCTCTCTTTACCACCATGTGACGGTCGGCCTGTCTCTCCATGTTGTCAATGACAGCCGGCCCTGTCTACAGGGTGTTGGGGGGAGGGTGGACAGGGGCCACTCATCCTGTGAGTGGACACCGCCATAGTGACAGTATTGGGCAGCGTCACTCATCCTGTGAGTGGACACACCACCATAGTGACAGTATTGGGCAGCACCACTCATCCTGTGAGTGGACACACCGCCATAGTGACAGTATTGGGCAGCGTCACTCATCCTGTGAGTGGACAGTATTGGGCAGCGCCACTCATCCTGTGAGTGGACACACCGCCATAGTGACAGTATTGGGCAGCACCACTCATCCTGTGAGTGGACACACCGTCATAGTGACAGTATTGGGCAGCACCACTCATCCTGTGAGTGGACACACCGCCATAGTGACAGTATTGGGCAGCGTCACTCATCCTGTGAGTGGACACACCGCCATAGTGACAGTATTGGGCAGCGTCACTCATCCTGTGAGTGGACACACCGCCATAGTGACAGTATTGGGCAGCGCCACTCATCCTGTGAGTGGACACACCACGATAGTGACAGTATTGGGCAGCGCCACTCATCCTGTGAGTGAACACACCGCCATAGTGACAGTATTGGGCAGCGCCACTCATCCTGTGAGTGGACACACCGCCATAGTGACAGTATTGGGCAGCGTCACTCATCCTGTGAGTGGACACACCGCAATAGTGACAGTATTGGGCAGCGCCACTCATCCTGTGAGTGGACACACCGCCATAGTGACAGTATTGGGCAGCGCCACTCATCCTGTGAGTGGACACACCGCCATAGTGACAGTATTGGGCAGCGTCACTCATCCTGTGAGTGGACACACCGCCATAGTGACAGTATTGGGCAGCGTCACTCATCCTGTGAGTGGACACACCGCCATAGTGACAGTATTGGGCAGCGCCACTCATCCTGTGAGTGGACACACCGCCATAGTGACAGTATTGGGCAGCGTCACTCATCTTGTGAGTGGACACACAGCCATAGTGACAGTATTGGGCAGTGCCACTCATCTTGTGAGTGGACATACCGCCATAGCAGCATGTACAACACTCCCCAATAGGAAGAAAACCCGCTGGGTTGTTCATCCTGTCACTTGTACCCAGACACAGCTGGGACTTGCTTAACTGTCTCAAGTGAACAGCTCCTCAAACAAGAAGATTAACATCTGTCAACCCTTAAAAGCTTACGTTATCTTGCGGGTGCAAAATGAGGGAATCTTTTAAGAACAGTATCAATATTTGACGAATAGTGTTTTCCTAACTCAAACAATGTGGGGTTTATTATTCTACACATATTCCTAATGTCTCTCAGATGTTCGCATTCACGTAGATAGTGGTCAAGGCGGTGTCCGTCACTCTCACTACAGATCCTGCAACTCCTCTGCTCAACTGTTGTTTCCATTCCAAATCTCCATGGATATTTGTATCCAAGACGGATTCTCGCTATTACTGATTCTCTCCCTCGTCCTCCTCTTCGTCCATAATGATTGGGATTATCAGCAGCAACCATGTTGTACCATCGTACAGATTCACTGGTTTGTGCTTCTATCCTCCTTTCCTCAGTTACCTTGTCACGGTGATGTTGCCTGATAATACCTCTAATTTGTAGTAGAGTCTTGGGTATGAAGTATTCAATATGATCTCCTTCAGCGCCTTCAGCAGACAACTCCTCTCGTAGATTAGACGTTTTGGCAGTTCTTGGAACTCCAAGAATGATTGTCATGGCTTCATTTTGTATGCTTTCAAGTTTTTTCATATCGCTTTGGGAGTAGGTGCACAGAACTGGTGCGGCATAGTCTATGACGGAGCGCACATAGGCTGTGTACATCATTTTAAGCACGGCAATAGAGGCTCCATGTCCATTCCAGGTCATAGCTTTCAGTGACCTGAGTCGACTTTTGCATGTTCCTATGAGTTGGTTGAGCTCCTCTTTCTTCCCCTTGTTAGAGCCGACAGTGACGCCAAGGTACCGATAGTGGTCAACCCATTCAAGTGTTACACCATTAATTTGTAGTTCTTCATTTGCTCTCCGCTTGTGATGAGAGTTTGCTTTTGTCTTGTTTGTGGACAGAGTGAAACCGAGCGCAATACATTTCCTTCCAAGGAGTTCAATGGACTGTTCAATTTTCCCAAGGTGGGAGCTTGTATTAGGACATCATCTGCATATCCCACTTGTTGTGCTCCTTCTGGAAAGTCAATATTTGCAATGGCGTTCATAAGTACATTGAATAGTGTGGGGCTTAAGACTCCGCCTTGGGGGGTCCCGAGTTCCATATTCATTGTTCTGGAGACTGCTCCATTGAAGCAGACCTTGGCTTTCCTTCCTGTGAGGTAGTCTTCAGTCCATTCCATGAGTCTCCCCTTGACACCCATGTATGCAAGCTCGTCCAGGGTCTCTACTGCTTAGGGAGGTGATTGAGGGGGAATGATCATGGGGTGGAATGGTTGGAGGTTTCTTTTATATTCCTCCCTGAGGATGCTGGCCTGCTGGTGATGGGGTTCCCACTCCCATCTGAGGTTACTGGAGATACTGCACCAAGTCCTGTGTCTTCGCCGTTCCCATCTCTTCCCTTGCGTCTCCTCCTTCCTTCTGCAGCCCTCCTTCTCTCTTCGCTCGTCATGTTCCTCTGCAGAGAAATGTCTTTGTATTCCTCTAGTCTCGTAAGCTTGCTCTTACTTGACAGGATTTCCTCTTTCATTGCCTCGTTTGTAAGTGCTAACTTTATCAGTCGTTTCCTTTCCTTCTTGTAGCTGCCCAGCCTGAAGACCTTCTCTATGTTGCCATTTGCCCCGACCATATTCAGGCCCTCCAAGATCTTTGTCGCCGTTACTTGGTCGACGTGTGTGTGTGTGTGTGTGTGTGTGTGTGTGTGTGTGTGTGTGTGTGTGTGTGTGTGTGTGTGTGTGTGTGTGTGTGCGTGCGTGCAGTACCTTGCGACCTCTTGAGGGCGTGTGGGGAAGGTGGAGAGGCAGGCGGGAGCAGCCACCACGGCCCGGGGCAATGCGGGATCACCTCTAATTATCTCCGTCTTTAAAACTTCAGCTCCAGTGAGTTAAGTGGCAATTAGTACACAGCCGAGCGAGGCCCTCTTGTGTAGTGTGTCCAGCCTTGTGAGTCTTCCAGGGACGTGAGCCTTAGCTCCCATAGTCTTTCCTCGTAGCTCATATCTGTCGGTTCTGGGACCAGTCTATTGGCATACCTCTGCATCTTCTCTAACTTTGTCTTGTGTTGAACTAGGTATGGACTCCAGGCTGGAGCTGCATACTCCAGGATTGGTCTTACATAAGTGGTATACAGGGTCCTGAACGATTCCTTACACAAGCTTCTAAAGGCAGTTCTTATGTTGGCCAACCTAGCATATGCCGCTGATGATATCCTTTTAATGTGGGCCTCTGGGGACAGGTTCGGTGTGATATCGACCCCCAGATCTTGAACTTTAGCAGCCATTTTCTAGACCATTCCTCGAGCCTGTCCAGGTCATCCTGTAGTCTCTGTCTATCTTCATCTGTCTTGATTCTTCTCATAATTTTTACATCATCAGCAAACATTGAGAGGAATGAGTCTATACCCTCTGGAAGATCGTTTACATATATTAGAAACAGGATGGGTCCAAGTACTGAGCCCTGTGGGACTCCGCTGGTGACATCTCGCCACTCTGATGCCTCCCCCCTCACCGTTACTCGCTGTTTCCTGTTGCTTAGATACTCCCTTATCCACTGGAGCACCTTACCTTTTACTCCTGCCTGTTGCCTCGAACTTTTGTAACAGCCTTTTGTGAGGTACTGTGTCAAAGGCTTTCTGACAAGTCCAAGAAAATGCAGTCTTTCTACTCTTCTCTTTGAACAAATCCACAAGGGCCGTGACGAGGATTCGAACCTACGTCTGAGAGCATCCCAGACGCTGCCTTAATCGACTGAGCTGCGACATGGTATACCATACCATACTATGACATACCATAGGCAGCGTCGATTAAGGCAGCGTCTGGGATGCTCTCAGACGCAGGTTCGAATCCTCAACACGGCCCTTGTGGATTTGTTCATTTGATGCATCATGCTATTGTGATATCCTTCTCTTGCCAATTTTTGTTGCCTGGTCATAGAATTCTATTAACCCTGTGAGGCACGATTTACCATCCCTGAACCCATGTTGGTGGTGCGTTACAAAGCTGTTTCCCTCCAGATGCTCTACGAGCCTTTTCCTCACGATCTTCTCCATCACCTTGCATGGTATACAAGTTAGGGAAACTGGCCTATAGTCCAGTGCCTCTTGTCTGTCACCCTTCTTGTATATTGGGACTACATTAGCTGACTTCCAGCTTTCCGGTAGGTCTCCTGTTTCCAGTGACCTGTTATACACCATAGAGAGTGGCACACTTAGTGCTTCTGCACCGTCCTTTAATATCCATGGTGAGATGTATTTAGTATCCAGTATAGTATCCATGTTGTATCCATATAGTATAGTATCCATACTTAAGTATCCATGATGAGATGTGTGTGTACTCACCTAGTTGTGTCTGCAGGATCGAGCATTGACTCTTGGATCCCGCCTTTCGAGCATCGGTTGTTTACAGCAATGACTCTTGTCCCATTTCCCTATCATACCTAGTTTTAAAGTTAGTAATAGTATTTGTTTCCACAACCTGTTCCCCAAGTGCATTCCATTTTCCCACTACTCTCACGCTAAAAGAAAACTTCCTAACATCTCTGTGACTCATCTGAGTTTCAAGCTTCCATCCATGTCCCCTCGTTCTGTTACTATTCCGTGTGAACATTTCGTCTATGTCCACTCTGTCAATCCCTCTGAGTATTTTATACATTCCTATCATGTCCCCCCCTCTCCCTTCTTCTTTCTAGTGTAGTAAGGCACAGTTCCCTCAGGCGCTCCTCATACCCCATCCCTCGTAGCTCTGGGACGAGTCTCGTTGCAAACCTCTGAACCTTTTCCAGTTTCATTATATGCTTCTTCAGGTGGGGACTCCATGATGAGGCGGCATACTCTAAGACTGGCCTCACGTAGGCAGTGTAAAGCGCCCTAAATGCCTCCTTACTTAGGTTTCTGAATGATGTTCTAACTTTTGCCAGTGTAGAGTACGCTGCTGTCGTTATCCTATTAATATGTGCCTCAGGAGATAGATTAGGTGTTACGTCCACCTAACACTTTCTCTTTCACGCGTCGTCGAGGTGTGGTGGTGGTATGCACAGTTCCGGTGTGGGACCAAGAACTATAGTATAACCAGAGACCTGTTGGGGTGATTAGGTCATTCTGAAGATAACAACATTGTATCTTGAGTTATAAGGAGTGAATTATGCCATGCAATATATGGTATATCTTATTAATATATCAATCGTTATCTTACTACTCAGCTGTTTCTCTACACCTTGACTTCCTCTTGGCACCATTAACAGCCTTATTCCCCTGGACACTAATACAACCCTTGACAGTCATCATGTCTCCCGTAACTCTTCTGTCTCTCACTGTCATGAGGTGCAGTTCCACTTTGGTCCACCAGGCTGTTGCTTGGAGCGGCCCGCAGGCCCACATATACCTGCTTGATGGGGTTCTGGGAGTTCTTCTACTGCCCAAGCCCGGCCCGAGGGCCGGCTTGACTTGTGAGAGTCTGTCTGCCCACCCGTCTCTTTCTTGCTTAATACCTGTCGCCTGGTGACCGAGTTCTGTTAAACCTGTGAGGAGTGGTTCGCCGTCCCTGAACCCCTGTTAGTGGTGTGCTACAAAATACCTTCTCACCAGATGCGCTTCAAGTTTCTTTCACAATATTCTCCATCACCTTGCAAGGTATGCAAGTTAGGGACACCTGCAAGATATGTGCTTGATATATTGCACATCTCTTTGTGCTCTATTGGGACTTCTTGCTCTATTGTAAAGACCTCCTGGGTCCTCTCGTTTATTTATTTATACAAGAGTTCTTACGTTCTTGTACAGCCAGTAGCACACAGTGTTTCAGGCAGGTCCTTAATCCTAATCTTCCCCGGAATACCACCCGCCAAATCGTTTAACAACCAGGGGCCAGATTCACGAAGAAGTTACGCAAGCACTTACGAACCTGTCCATCTTTTCTCCATCTTTGGCGGCTTTGTTTACAATTATTAAACAGTTAATGAGCTCGGAAGCACCAGGAGGCTGTTTATAACAATAACAACAGTTGATTGGCAAGTTTTCATGCTTGTAAACTGTTTAATAAATGTAACCAAAGCCGTCAAAGATTGAGGAAAGATGTTCACGTTCGTAAGTACTTGCGTAACTGCTTTCGTGAATCTGGCCCTTGGCTCCCGTGTCAAGATGTCAACAGGCTGTAGAAAGGTCACATTACTGTGTTGTGGTACTAGTAATTATGTTAAGTGAGATGTTTCTATGATCTTAACAGTCCAATGACTGCAGTATTAAGACTAACTTGCCTGCTGAAATTAACACCGATGTGGCAATAATATTCCGTTTTCTATTGACGGAAAATTCCACTTCCGTCTTCTGTGAGTAAATGTATTTACACAACCCGACACCAATATTTCCTGCTTATTGTATTGTATATTAGTAAATGGTGTCGGGCTTTCCCACAAGGTATCCATGTCTGACCCTCTGGTATCTCTGGTATCTCTCTGCTCTCCTGTTGTTTCTGTAGCATCGCCACGCCCCTCTACTTAGTCGCCAGGGGTCACATTCACGAAAGCACTTACGCAAGCACTTACGAACGTGTACATCTTTCCTCAATCTTTGACGGCTTTGGTTACACTTATTAAACAGTTTACAAGCATGAAAACTTGCCAATCAACTGTTGTTATTGTAACAACAGCCTCCTGGTGCTTCGGAGCTCATTAACTGTTTAATAATTGTAAACAAAGCCGCCAAAGATTGAGAATAGATATACAGGTTCGTAAGTACTTTCGTGTATCTGGCCCTTTGCTTCCTTACATGCCTAAGTGATCCACGGATTTCCCTTTTTCTTTAAATATTTGTGTTGGTTTTGGGTGAGAATTTGTCTTGCTTGTGACACTTGTGGGTGACTTAGTCCACTATGGCTGGTAGAGACGTGTCTTGCTAGTGACACTTGTGGGTGACTTAGTCCACTATGGCTGGTAGAGACATGTCTTGCTAGTGACACTTGTGGGTGACTTAGTCCACTATGGCTGGTAGAGACATGTCTTGCTTGTGACACTTGTGGGTGACTTAGTCCACTATGGCTGGTAGAGACATGTCTTGCTAGTGACACTTGTGGGTGACTTAGTCCACTATGGCTGGTAGAGACATGTCTTGCTAGTGACACTTGTGGGTGACTTAGTCCACTATGGCTGGTAGTGACACGTCTTGCTAGTGACACTTGTGGGTGACTTAGTCCACTATGGCTGGTAGAGACGTGTCTTGCTAGTGACACTTGTGGGTGACTTAGTCCACTATGGCTGGGAGAGACATGTCTTGCTAGTGACACTTGTGGGTGACTTAGTCCACTATGGCTGGTAGAGACGTGTCTTGCTAGTGACACTTGTGGGTGACTTAGTCCACTATGGCTGGTAGAGACATGTCTTGCTAGTGACACTTGTGGGTGACTTAGTCCACTATGGCTGGTAGAGACATGTCTTGCTGGTGACACTTGTGGGTGACTTAGTCCACTATGGCTGGTAGAGACATGTCTTGCTAGTGACACTTGTGGGTGACTTAGTCCACTATGGCTGGTAGAGACACTTGTGGGTGACTTAGTCCACTATGGCTGGTAGAGACACTTGTGGGTGACTTAGTCCACTATGGCTGGTAGAGACACTTGTGGGTGACTTAGTCCACTATGGCTGGTAGAGACACTTGTGGGTGACTTAGTCCACTATGGCTGGTAGAGACGTGTCTTGCTAGTGACACTTGTGGGTGACTTAGTCCACTATGGCTGGTAGAGACACTTGTGGGTGACTTAGTCCACTATGGCTGGTAGAGACACTTGTGGGTGACTTAGTCCACTATGGCTGGTAGAGACGAGTCTTGCTAGTGACACTTGTGGGTGACTTAGTCCACTATGGCTGGTAGAGACATGTCTTGCTAGTGACACTTGTGGGTGACTTAGTCCACTATGGCTGGTAGAGACACTTGTGGGTGACTTAGTCCACTATGGCTGGTAGAGACACTTGTGGGTGACTTAGTCCACTATGGCTGGTAGAGACGTGTCTTGCTAGTGACACTTGTGGGTGACTTAGTCCACTATGGCTGGTAGAGACATGTCTTGCTAGTGACACTTGTGGGTGACTTAGTCCACTATGGCTGGTAGAGACACTTGTGGGTGACTTAGTCCACTATGGCTGGTAGAGACATGTCTTGCTAGTGACACTTGTGGGTGACTTAGTCCACTATGGCTGGTAGAGACATGTCTTGCTAGTGACACTTGTGGGTGACTTAGTCCACTATGGCTGGTAGAGACATGTCTTGCTAGTGACACTTGTGGGTGACTTAGTCCACTATGGCTGGTAGAGACATGTCTTGCTAGTGACACTTGTGGGTGACTTAGTCCACTATGGCTGGTAGAGACATGTCTTGCTGGTGACACTTGTGGGTGACTTAGTCCACTATGGCTGGTAGAGACGTGTCTCAGAGCTGTGTCCACGGTATTCTTATCTCATTATACTTCCTCTTCGGTATGTCAGCCTTTTGACTTTCTGTGCTCCCTTGGGCAGGTTACTCCTACTGCCGCCAGACTCAATGTCAGTACACTATGGTCACTCATTCCTATGGTGGGGGGACACTATGGTCACTCATTCCTATGGTGGGGGGACACTATGGTCACTCATTCCTATGGTGGGGGGACACTATGGTCACTCATTCCTATGGTGGGGGGACACTATGGTCACTCATTCCTATGGTGGGGGACACTATGGTCACTCATTCCTATGGTGGGGGGACACTATGGTCACTCATTCCTATGGTGGGGGGACACTATGGTCACTCATTCCTATGGTGGGGGGACACTATGGTCACTCATTCCTATGGTGGGGGGACACTATGGTCACTCATTCCTATGGTGGGGGGACACTATGGTCACTCATTCCTATGGTGGGGGGACACTATGGTCACTCATTCCTATGGTGGAGGGACACTATGGTCACTCATTCTTATGGTGGGGGACACTATGGTCACTCATGGTGGAGGGACACTATGGTCACTCATTCTTATGGTGGGGGACACTATGGTCACTCATTCCTATGGTGGAGGGACACTATGGTCACTCATTCTTATGGTGGGGGACACTATGGTCACTCATTCCTATGGTGGGGGGACACTATGGTCACTCATTCCTATGGTGGGGGGACACTATGGTCACTCATTCCTATGGTGGGGGGACACTATGGTCACTCATTCCTATGGTGGGGGGACACTATGGTCACTCATTCCTATGGTGGGGGAACACTATGGTCACTCATTCCTATGGTGGGGGGACACTATGGTCACTCATTCCTATGGTGGGGGGACACTATGGTCACTCATTCCTATGGGGGGGGGTGTACAGATTTAACTTCCATTATGGCAGACTGGTGAATATGAGACCAAGTGTGACTGGTTCATCATTTCCTCTCATGTTTGTTGACCCCTTGACATGTTGACCCCTTGACATGTTGACCCCTTGACATGTTGACCCCTTGACATGTTGACCCCTTGACATGTTGACCCTTGGCATGTTGACCCCTTGGCATGTTGACCCTTGACATGTTGACCCCTTGACATGTTGACCCTTGACATGTTGACCCCTTGACATGTTGACCCTTGACATGTTGAATATTGACATGTTGACCCTTGACATGTTGACCCCTTGACATGTTGACCCTTGACATGTTGACCCTTGACATGTTGACTCCTTGACATGTTGACCCTTGACATGTTGACCCTTGACATGTTGACCCTTGACATGTTGACCCTTGACATGTTGACCCCTTGACATGTTGGCCCCTTGACATGTTGATCCCTTGACATGTTGACCCCTTGACATGTTGACCCCTTGACATGTTGACCCTTGACATGTTGACCCTTGACATGTTGACCCCTTGACATGTTGACCCTTGGCATGTTGACCCTTGACATGTTGACCCTTGACATGTTGACCCCTTGACATGTTGACCCCTTGACATGTTGACCCCTTGACATGTTGACCCCTTGACATGTTGACCCCTTGACATGTTGACCCTTGACATGTTGACCCTTGACATGTTGACCCTTGACATGTTGACCCTTGACATGTTGACCCTTGACATGTTGACCCTTGACATGTTGACCCTTGACATGTTGACCCTTGACATGTTGACCCTTGACATGTTGACCCCTTGACATGTTGACCCTTGACATGTTGACCCTTGACATGTTGGCTAAGAAAGTTGCTTGTTACTAAGCCTAATATTATAGCTCTCTGTGACTTTCAACATACATGTGGCCGTCAGGTCTCCCAGTCTATCTCTCCGTGGTTGAAGTCGCCCACAATTAACAATGTACATTTCTTCTTGCTGGCAATATACAACCCGTTCTGGCAAATTTAATAAGTCAATATTGACTTATTAGTTGCGTGCATAGGTGACATACTAAACATAATAGTTTCCCTTGAAAAGCTTCATAGAAAACACCGACCTTACCTAACCTACTTAGTATGTTAAAATAAGCATCTTATAGCTTCGAAATTACAATTGTTACTTAACCTATTATAGGTATAGGTTAGGTAATAATTGTAATTACGAAGCAATAAGATGCTTATCTTAACATACTAAGTAGGTTAGGTAAGGTCTGTGTTTTCTATGAAGCTTTTCAAGGGAAACTATTATGTTAAGCATGTCAACTATGCACATATTTAATAAGTCAATATTGACTTATTAAATTTGCGAGAACGGGTTGCAATATAAGCTGCTGTCTCTTGTATTAATGGCTGCCATGTTGCTCCTGTCATCCTTTTCCGCTTGTTACAACTTGTAATAAAGTTGTTACATCTTGGCTTAACGTGTTTATGACATATTAGAACGTTGTTACAACTTGCTATATTGGTTGTTATAACTGGTAAGGAGGTGTTAAAACTTGTTCGAACGTTGTACCAACGTCGTAGTTTCGGTGTGTGTGTTTGGCGGGTTCACAGCCTGGTAGGTCTATCTCTTTGACACTCCGGCCCTTCCTTATCAGCAGTGCCACTCCTCCTCCTCTTCCCTTCCTCTCTTTCCTTACTGTACGGTAGTTCAGTGGAAACACTGGATTTGTTATGAAACATGAGAGTTTTGTTTCTGTAAGTGCTATTACATCTGGGTTGTCTTCTTGTGACCTTTCTTCGGCTTCACTCGTTCGTAGTCGTACTCTTTTGCACCGGTACTCGTACTTCACTCGTACTCCACTCGTACTCGTACTCCACTCGTACTCGTACTTCACTCATACTCGTACTCCACTCGTACTCGTACTCCACTCGTACTCGTACTCCACTCGTACTCGTACTTCACTCATACTCGTACTCCACTCGTACTCGTACTTCACTCGTACTCGTACTCCACTCATACTCGTACTTCACTCGTACTCGTACTCCACTCGTACTCGTACTCCACTCATACTCGTACTTCACTCGTACTCATACTCCACTCGTACTCTACTCGTACTCCACTCATACTCGTACTTCACTCGTACTCGTACTCCACTGGTACTCGTACTTCACTCGTACTCGTACTCCACTCATACTCGTACTTCACTCGTACTCGTACTCCACTCATACTCGTACTTCACTCGTACTCGTACTCCACTCATACTCGTACTTCACTCGTACTCGTACTCCACTGGTACTCGTACTTCACTCGTACTCGTACTCCACTCGTACTCGTACTCCACTGGTACTCGTACTTCACTCGTACTCGTACTTCACTCATACTCGTACTCCACTGGTACTCGTACTTCACTCATACTCGTACTCCACTGGTACTCGTACTTCACTCATACTCGTACTCCACTGGTACTCGTACTTCACTCATACTCGTACTCCACTGGTACTCGTACTTCACTCATACTCGTACTCCACTGGTACTCATACTTCACTCATACTCGTACTCCACTGGTACTCGTACTTCACTCATACTCGTACTCCACTGGTACTCGTACTTCACTCATACTCGTACTCCACTGGTACTCGTACTTCACTCATACTCGTACTCCACTGGTACTCGTACTTCACTCGTACTCGTACTCCACTGGTACTCGTACTTCACTCGTACTCGTACTCCACTGGTACTCGTACTTCACTCGTACTCGTACTCCACTGGTACTCGTACTTCACTCATACTCGTACTTCACTCATACTCGTACTCCACTGGTACTCGTACTTCACTCGTACTCGTACTCCACTGGTACTCGTACTTCACTCATACTCGTACTCCACTGGTACTCGTACTTCACTCATACTCGTACTCCACTGGTACTCGTACTCCACTGGTACTCGTACTCCACTGGTACTCGTACTTCACTCATACTCGTACTCCACTGGTACTCGTACTTCACTCGTACTCGTACTCCACTGGTACTCGTACTCCACTGGTACTCGTACTCCACTGGTACTCGTACTCCACTGGTACTCGTACTTCACTGGTACTCGTACTCCACTGGTACTCGTACTCCACTGGTACTCGTACTTCACTCATACTCGTACTCCACTGGTACTCGTACTTCACTCATACTCGTACTCCACTGGTACTCGTACTCCACTCGTACTCGTACTTCACTCGTACTCGTACTTCACTCATACTCGTACTCCACTCATACTCGTACTTCACTCGTACTCGTACTCCACTGGTACTCGTACTTCACTCGTACTCGTACTCCACTCATACTCGTACTTCACTCGTACTCGTACTCCACTCATACTCGTACTTCACTCGTACTCGTACTCCACTCATACTCGTACTTCACTCGTACTCGTACTCCACTGGTACTCGTACTTCACTCGTACTCGTACTCCACTCGTACTCGTACTCCACTGGTACTCGTACTTCACTCGTACTCGTACTTCACTCATACTCGTACTCCACTGGTACTCGTACTTCACTCATACTCGTACTCCACTGGTACTCGTACTTCACTCATACTCGTACTCCACTGGTACTCGTACTTCACTCATACTCGTACTCCACTGGTACTCGTACTTCACTCATACTCGTACTCCACTGGTACTCATACTTCACTCATACTCGTACTCCACTGGTACTCGTACTTCACTCATACTCGTACTCCACTGGTACTCGTACTTCACTCATACTCGTACTCCACTGGTACTCGTACTTCACTCATACTCGTACTCCACTGGTACTCGTACTTCACTCGTACTCGTACTCCACTGGTACTCGTACTTCACTCGTACTCGTACTCCACTGGTACTCGTACTTCACTCGTACTCGTACTCCACTGGTACTCGTACTTCACTCATACTCGTACTTCACTCATACTCGTACTCCACTGGTACTCGTACTTCACTCGTACTCGTACTCCACTGGTACTCGTACTTCACTCATACTCGTACTCCACTGGTACTCGTACTTCACTCATACTCGTACTCCACTGGTACTCGTACTCCACTGGTACTCGTACTCCACTGGTACTCGTACTTCACTCATACTCGTACTCCACTGGTACTCGTACTTCACTCGTACTCGTACTCCACTGGTACTCGTACTCCACTGGTACTCGTACTCCACTGGTACTCGTACTCCACTGGTACTCGTACTTCACTGGTACTCGTACTCCACTGGTACTCGTACTCCACTGGTACTCGTACTTCACTCATACTCGTACTCCACTGGTACTCGTACTTCACTCATACTCGTACTCCACTGGTACTCGTACTCCACTCGTACTCGTACTTCACTCGTACTCGTACTTCACTCATACTCGTACTCCACTCATACTCGTACTTCACTCGTACTCGTACTTCACTCATACTCGTACTCCACTGGTACTCGTACTTCACTCGTACTCGTACTCCACTGGTACTCGTACTCCACTCGTACTCGTACTTCACTCATACTCGTACTCCACTGGTACTCGTACTTCACTCGTACTCGTACTCCACTGGTACTCGTACTCCACTCGTACTCGTACTTCACTCATACTCGTACTCCACTCGTACTCGTACTCCACTCGTACTCGTACTCCACTGGTACTCGTACTCCACTCGTACTCGTACTTCACTCATACTCGTACTCCACTGGTACTCGTACTTCACTCATACTCGTACTCCACTGGTACTCGTACTTCACTCGTACTCGTACTTCACTCATACTCGTACTCCACTGGTACTCGTACTTCACTCATACTCGTACTCCACTGGTACTCGTACTCCACTCATACTCGTACTTCACTCGTACTCGTACTCCACTGGTACTCGTACTTCACTCATACTCGTACTCCACTGGTACTCGTACTTCACTCGTACTCGTACTCCACTGGTACTCGTACTTCACTCATACTCGTACTCCACTGGTACTCGTACTTCACTCGTACTCGTACTCCACTGGTACTCGTACTTCACTCGTACTCGTACTCCACTGGTACTCGTACTCCACTCGTACTCGTACTCCACTGGTACTCGTACTCCACTCGTACTCGTACTCCACTGGTACTCGTACTCCACTCGTACTCGTACTCCACTGGTACTCGTACTTCACTCGTACTCGTACTCCACTGGTACTCGTACTCCACTCGTACTCGTACTCCACTGGTACTCGTACTCCACTCGTACTCGTACTCCACTGGTACTCGTACTCCACTGGTACTCGTACTTCACTCGTACTCGTACTCCACTGGTACTCGTACTCCACTCGTACTCGTACTCCACTGGTACTCGTACTCCACTCGTACTCGTACTCCACTGGTACTCGTACTCCACTCGTACTCGTACTTCACTCATACTCGTACTCCACTGGTACTCGTACTCCACTCGTACTCGTACTTCACTCATACTCGTACTCCACTGGTACTCGTACTCCACTCGTACTCGTACTCCACTGGTACTCGTACTCCACTCGTACTCGTACTCCACTGGTACTCGTACTCCACTCGTACTCGTACTTCACTCATACTCGTACTCCACTGGTACTCGTACTTCACTCGTACTCGTACTCCACTGGTACTCGTACTCCACTCGTACTCGTACTTCACTCATACTCGTACTCCACTGGTACTCGTACTTCACTCGTACTCGTACTCCACTGGTACTCGTACTCCACTCGTACTCGTACTTCACTCATACTCGTACTCCACTGGTACTCGTACTTCACTCATACTCGTACTCCACTGGTACTCGTACTTCACTCGTACTCGTACTCCACTGGTACTCGTACTTCACTCGTACTCGTACTTCACTCATACTCGTACTCCACTCATACTCGTACTCCACTCATACTCGTACTCCACTGGTACTCGTACTTCACTCATACTCGTACTCCACTGGTACTCGTACTTCACTCATACTCGTACTCCACTGGTACTCGTACTTCACTCATACTCGTACTCCACTGGTACTCGTACTTCACTGGTACTCGTACTCCACTCGTACTCCACTCATACTCGTACTCCACTGGTACTCGTACTTCACTCATACTCGTACTCCACTGGTACTCGTACTTCACTCGTACTCGTACTCCACTGGTACTCGTACTTCACTCATACTCGTACTCCACTGGTACTCGTACTCCACTGGTACTCGTACTCCACTCGTACTCGTACTCCACTGGTACTCGTACTCCACTCGTACTCGTACTCCACTGGTACTCATACTCCACTCGTACTCCACTCGTACTCGTACTCCACTGGTACTCGTACTCCACTCGTACTCCACTGGTACTCGTACTCCACTCGTACTCGTATTTCACTGGTACTCGTACTTCACTCGTACTCGTACTTCACTGGTACTCGTACTCCACTGGTACTCGTACTCCACTCGTACTCCACTCATACTCGTACTTCACTCGTACTCATACTCCACTCGTACTCCACTCGTACTCGTACTCCACTGGTACTCGTACTCCACTGGTACTCGTACTCCACTCGTACTCGTACTCCACTGGTACTCGTACTCCACTCGTACTCGTACTCCACTGGTACTCGTACTCCACTCGTACTCGTACTCCACTGGTACTCGTACTCCACTCGTACTCATACTCCACTCGTACTCGTACTCCACTGGTACTCGTACTTCACTCGTACTCGTATTTCACTGGTACTCGTACTCCACTGGTACTCGTACTTCACTGGTACTGCCATCTATGTTTGTGTAGAGAACAGTGAAGGTCAGTTTGATGTGTGCATCCTTACCTATGCTTGGGGTTGTTCCAGAGGTGGAGACAGTTGCTCCGTGGAGTGAGCTGCCTGGGTGTTGCTTGGGGTTGTTCCAGAGGTGGAGACAGTTGCTCCGTGGAGGGAGCTGCCTGGGTGTTGCTTGGGGTTGTTCCAGAGGTGGAGACAGTTGCTCCGTGGAGTGAGCTGCCTGGGTGTTGCTTGGGGTTGTTCCAGAGGTGGAGACAGTTGCTCCGTGGAGTGAGCTGCCTGGGTGTTGCTTGGGGTTGTTCCAGAGGTGGAGACAGTTGCTCCGTGGAGTGAGCTGCCTGGGTGTTGCTTGGGGTTGTTCCAGAGGTGGAGACAGTTGCTCCGTGGAGTGAGCTGCCTGGGTGTTGCTTGGGGTTGTTCCAGAGGTGGAGACAGTTGCTCCGTGGAGTGAGCTGCCTGGGTGTTGCTTGGGGTTGTTCCAGAGGTGGAGACAGTTGCTCCGTGGAGTGAGCTGCCCGGGTGTTGCTTGGGGTTGTTCCAGAGGTGGAGACAGTTGCTCCGTGGAGGGAGCTGCCCGGGTGTTGCTTGGGGTTGTTCCAGAGGTGGAGACAGTTGCTCCGTGGAGGGAGCTGCCCGGGTGTTGCTTGGGGTTGTTCCAGAGGTGGAGACAGTTGCTCCGTGGAGTGAGCTGCCTGGGTGTTGCTTGGGGTTGTTCCAGAGGTGGAGACAGTTGCTCCGTGGAGGGAGCTGCCTGGGTGTTGCTTGGGGTTGTTCCAGAGGTGGAGACAGTTGCTCCGTGGAGTGAGCTGCCTGGGTGTTGCTTGGGGTTGTTCCAGAGGTGGAGACAGTTGCTCCGTGGAGTGAGCTGCCTGGGTGTTGCTTGGGGTTGTTCCAGAGGTGGAGACAGTTGCTCCGTGGAGTGAGCTGCCTGGGTGTTGCTTGGGGTTGTTCCAGAGGTGGAGACAGTTGCTCCGTGGAGTGAGCTGCCCGGGTGTTGCTTGGGGTTGTTCCAGAGGTGGAGACAGTTGCTCCGTGGAGTGAGCTGCCCGGGTGTTGCTTGGGGTTGTTCCAGAGGTGGAGAGAGTTGCTCCGTGGAGGGAGCTGCCTGGGTGTTGCTTGGGGTTGTTCCAGAGGTGGAGACAGTTGCTCCGTGGAGGGAGCTGCCCGGGTGTTGCTTGGGGTTGTTCCAGAGGTGGAGAGAGTTGCTCCGTGGAGGGAGCTGCCTGGGTGTTGCTTGGGGTTGTTCCAGAGGTGGAGACAGTTGCTCCGTGGAGGGAGCTGCCTGGGTGTTGCTTGGTGTTGTTCCAGAGGTGGAGACAGTTGCTGCTCCGTGGAGGGAGCTGCCTGGGTGTTGCTTGGGGTTGTTCCAGAGGTGGAGACAGTTGCTCCGTGGAGGGAGCTGCCTGGGTGTTGCTTGGGGTTGTTCCAGAGGTGGAGACAGTTGCTCCGTGGAGGGAGCTGCCTGGGTGTTGCTTGGGGTTGTTCCAGAGGTGGAGACAGTTGCTCCGTGGAGGGAGCTGCCTGGGTGTTGCTTGGTGTTGTTCCAGAGGTGGAGACAGTTGCTGCTCCGTGGAGGGAGCTGCCTGGGTGTTGCTTGGGGTTGTTCCAGAGGTGGAGACAGTTGCTCCGTGGAGGGAGCTGCCTGGGTGTTGCTTGGTGTTGTTCCAGAGGTGGAGACAGTTGCTGCTCCGTGGAGGGAGCTGCCTGGGTGTTGCTTGGGGTTGTTCCAGAGGTGGAGACAGTTGCTCCGTGGAGGGAGCTGCCTGGGTGTTGCTTGGGGTTGTTCCAGAGGTGGAGACAGTTGCTCCGTGGAGGGAGCTGCCTGGGTGTTGCTTGGGGTTGTTCCAGAGGTGGAGACAGTTGCTGCTCCGTGGAGTGAGCTGCCTGGGTGTTGCTTGGGGTTGTTCCAGAGGTGGAGACAGTTGCTGCTCCGTGGAGTGAGCTGCCTGGGTGTTGCTTGGGGTTGTTCCAGAGGTGGAGACAGTTGCTCCGTGGAGTGAGCTGCCTGGGTGTTGCTTGGGGTTGTTCTAGAGGTGGAGACAGTTGCTCCGTGGAGTGAGCTGCCTGGGTGTTGCTTGGGGTTGTTCCAGAGGTGGAGACAGTTGCTCCGTGGAGTGAGCTGCCCGGGTGTTGCTTGGGGTTGTTCCAGAGGTGGAGACAGTTGCTCCGTGGAGTGAGCTGCCTGGGTGTTGCTTGGTGTTGTTCCAGAGGTGGAGACAGTTGCTGCTCCGTGGAGTGAGCTGCCTGGGTGTTGCTTGGTGTTGTTCCAGAGGTGGAGACAGTTGCTGCTCCGTGGAGTGAGCTGCCTGGGTGTTGCTTGGTGTTGTTCCAGAGGTGGAGACAGTTGCTCCGTGGAGTGAGCTGCCCGGGTGTTGCTTGGGGTTGTTCCAGAGGTGGAGAGAGTTGCTCCGTGGAGGGAGCTGCCCGGGTGTTGCTTGGGGTTGTTCCAGAGGTGGAGAGAGTTGCTCCGTGGAGTGAGCTGCCTGGGTGTTGCTTGGGGTTGTTCCAGAGGTGGAGAGAGTTGCTCCGTGGAGGGAGCTGCCCGGGTGTTGCTTGGGGTTGTTCCAGAGGTGGAGAGAGTTGCTCCGTGGAGGGAGCTGCCTGGGTGTTGCTTGGGGTTGTTCCAGAGGTGGAGAGAGTTGCTCCGTGGAGGGAGCTGCCCGGGTGTTGCTTGAGGTTGTTCCAGAGGTGGAGACAGTTGCTCCGTGGAGGGAGCTGCCCGGGTGTTGCTTGGGGTTGTTCCAGAGGTGGAGACAGTTGCTCCGTGGAGGGAGCTGCCCGGGTGTTGCTTGGTGTGCTGTGTGTGATACTTAACACGGTCTGGGTGTTGCTTGGTGTGCTGTGTGTGATACTTAACACGGTCTGGGTGTTGCTTGGTGTGCTGTGTGATACTTAACACGGGCCCCTCGGGCTGGGCCATGGGTCAAGGGCCCCAGGGGCAGGAGGGGCAGGGGGGGGGGGGTGATAGTTATGCTAGGGTGGTGATGGGGGGGGGGGAGGGGGGAGCCAGTCACTAACACCTAGCCATGAATGGGACTCTTCAAGCGCCAACAAGGTAATGGATTGATAGTGTAGGTGTAGTGGTGTGGTGCTGGTGTGTAGTGGTGTGGTGGGGGTGTGGGGTGTAGTGGTGTGGTGGGGGTGTGTGGTGTGGTGGGGGTGTGGGGTGTAGTGGTGTGGTGTGTAGTGGTGTGGTGGGGGTGTGTGGTGTAGTGGTGACGTGGGGGTGTAGTGGTGTGGTGGGGGTGTGGGGTGTAGTGGTGTGGTGGGGGGGTGTGGTGTGGTGGTGGTATGGGGTGTAGTGGTGTGGGTTGGGGTGGTATATACCCACCACCTCCAATATGTCACCGGCCAAATACCCGCATATTCGTAACTTGAAAATGAAAATAGTTGCAGAGACACAGAATTAAGCTAAAAAATCACGCTCAGCACTAAAATTTCCGACATTTCAGATATTTTGAAAACTGCAGGAGGAGTTTGTGCAAAATATGACCCATCGGTGTTTTCAATAACTGGCATATTTTCCGTATAAAAAGTCGTAATAATTAAACTGATATTACTTAACACTTCAACAAGGCCAAATATAAGTATAGGAGACTTCACATATATTGCGGACACTTATGGCTATAACCCATTATATTCCTTTATATATTATATATCCCTTTATATACTTACATTACATTGTATATTATTGTAAATGTGTGGCCACGTTTGTGTTCAATAATATAACTAATATGACAGTGTTGTGTTGGGTGGTGGTGGTCCATTACTGTCTGACGTCACGTCTGTCAGTCTTGGTGTCAGGTGTAGCCACGTGTGGCCACACCTGCACCCCTCACAACCACCTGTGGCCACACCTGCACCACTCACAACCACGTGTGGCCACACCTGCACCCCTCACAACCACCTGTGGCCACACCTGCACCCCTCACAACTACGTGTGGCCACACCTGCACCCCTCACAACTACGTGTGGCCACACCTGCACCCCTCACAACCACGTGTGGCCACACCTGCACCACTCACAATCACGTGTGGCCACACCTGCACCCCTCACAACCACGTGTGGCCACACCTGCACCCCTCACAACCACGTGTGGCCACACCTGCACCGCTCACAACCACGTGTGGCCACACCTGCACCCCTCACAACCACGTGTGGCCACACCTGCACCCCTCACAACTACGTGTGGCCACACCTGCACCCCTCACAACTACGTGTGGCCACACCTGCACCCCTCACAACCACGTGTGGCCACACCTGCACCCCTCACAACTACGTGTGGCCACACCTGCACCCCTCACAACCACGTGTGGCCACACCTGCACCGCTCACAACCACGTGTGGCCACACCTGCACCCCTCACAACCACGTGTGGCCACACCTGCACCGCTCACAACCACGTGTGGCCACACCTGCACCCCTCACAACCACGTGTGGCCACACCTGCACCCCTCACAACCAGGTGTGGCCACACCTGAGCCTCTATCTTTTTAATCAGTCTTTCATGTGGCACTGTATCAAAAGCTTTGCTAAAGTCAAGGTATACAACATCACAATCCTTACCACTATCAACTGCCTCAACAATGCTAGAATAAAAAGATAACAAATTTGTTAAACATGAACGGCCATTAGTAACACCATGTTGCGACTCAATTATTAATTTATGTTTTTCAAGATGAAGACGAAAAGTTTTTCGTCGAAAAGATGAAAAAAAAAAGAGATAAGTTTAGATTTAGGGAAGACCTGGGTAAATACTGGTCCAGTAACAGGGTTGTTGATTTGTGGAACCAATTACCGCGTAACATTGTGGAGGTGGGGTCCCTCGATTGTTTCAAGCGCGGGTTGGACATGTATATGAGTGGGATTGGGTGGTTATAGATTGAAATTGAAATAAGTTTATTGAGGTAAAATCCACACAAAGGGATGAGGTAGCTCAAGCTATTCTCACCCCGTTCAGTACAACGTGTTAATACATACATAGACACACATCACAAACAATAAACACATTACCAAACATTCTGAGAGGTAAACATATACATTTCCTCCTTCACAAGTAGTATGTTATCAGACGTACACATAAATACTTTTATGACCTAGGTATACTGTATAGACAAGGTAATAGATAGGAGCTGCCTCGTATGGACCAATAGGCCTTCTGCAGTTACCTTTGTTCTTATCTTCTTATCACGTAGCTAGTTTATTGACACTCTGTACACTCCTTCATATAATGTAAGGCAACTGCTCAATTGTAGATGTATGTAAATGTGTTAATAAAACAAAGTGTGTCCGTCTCTCAGGAAAGTTAGTCATCACACGGCCCTGTATGACTAACCATCCGGGCAGTTGGCGACATGTTAGTACCACTGCTACTTTGTTCACTCTCGTGTTCTTAAGGATATCCTCATCATGCCCCCAGAGTCTGCCAGTACACACTACGGCTCACATGGGACTAACTACCCTGTGTTAGGGGAGTTTTAGCTAGTTCTTGACACACACTGTACTCTCCTTCATATAGTCTAGGGCAGCTAGTTCTTGACACACACTGTACTCCCCGTCACATAGTCTAGGGCAGCTAGTTCTTGACACACTCTGTACTCCCCGTCACATAGTCTAGGGCAGCTAGTTCTTGACACACTCTGTACTCCCCGTCACATAGTCTAGGGCAGCTAGTTCTTGACACACACTGTACTCCCCGTCACATAGTCTAGGGCAGCTAGTTCTTGACACACTCTGTACTCCCCGTCACATAGTCTAGGGCAGCTAGTTCTTGACACACACTGTACTCTCCGACATATAGTCTAGGGCAGCTAGTTCTTGACACACACTGTACTCTCCGACATATAGTCTAGGGCAGCTAGTTCTTGACACACACTGTACTCCCCTTCATATAGTCTAGGGCAGCTAGTTCTTGACACACACTGTACTCTCCGACATATAGTCTAGGGCAGCTAGTTCTTGACACACACTGTACTCTCCGACATATAGTCTAGGGCAGCTAGTTCTTGACACACACTGTACTACCCTTCATATAGTCTAGGGCAGCTAGTTCTTGACACACACTGTACTCCCCTTCATATAGTCTAGGGCAGCTAGTTCTTGACACACTCTGTACTCCCCGTCATATAGTCTAGGGCAGCTAGTTCTTGACACACACTGTACTCCCCTTCATAGAACGGGAGAGAGATACTGACATAGATACAGAGGGAGATAGATACAGATAGAGAGAGAGAGAGAGAGAGAGAGAGAGAGAGAGAGAGAGAGAGAGAGAGAGAGAGAGATAGAGAGATAGAGAGATAGATAGATAGATAGATAGATAGATACATACATACATACATACATACATACAGAGAGAGGAGTGTGGCGGTGCAGGAAGCGGGCCCAGGTGAGTGAGAGCCAAGGGGTTCACGGTGTGTGGTGGGACAAGTTCCACCACCACCACAACACAACCCTTGTGTAACAACCTGTCTTAACTAAACCCAACCTGTTTGACCCAACCAGTCTGACAGTGGCTCTCCCCTCCCCCCCGCAGACTGGTGTGAGGCAGGACGTGAAGAAGAGGATAGAAGAGATCCGTCTGCTGGAGTGTCGCAAGTCTGCGCGCCTCGCAGATCAAGACACAGACTTCGCTAAGCTGGCAGACATGTCCACGGACCGTAAGGACCGCAAGCCTTCCCAGACCATCGATGTTCCTGCACCCTCCGGCCTCCAAGGGTGAGTTGACTGGTCTCCAAGGGTGAGTTTGGTGGTGGTGGTGGTCTCCAAGGGTGAGTTGTCTGCTGGTGGTGGTCTTCAAGGGTGAGTTGTCTGGTCTCCAAGGGTGAGTTGTCTAGTCTCCAAGGGTGAGTTTGGTGGTGGTGGGGGTGTCCAAGGGTGAGTTGTCTGGTCTCCAAGGGTGAGTTGTCTGGTCTCCAAGGGTGAGTTTGGTGGTGGTGGTGGTCTCCAAGGGTGAGTTTGGTGGTGGTGGTGGTGTCCAAGGGTGAGTTGACTGGTGGTGAGGGTGTCCAAGGGTGAGTTGACTGGTGGTGGGGGTGTCCAAGGGTGAGTTGTCTAGTGGAGGTGTCCAAGGGTGAGTTGACTAGTGGAGGTGTCCAAGGGTGAGTTGTCTAGTGGTGTCCAAGGGTGAGTTGTCTAGTGGAGGTGTCCAAGGGTGAGTTGACTAGTGGAGGTCTCCAAGGGTGAGTTGACTAGTGGAGGTCTCCAAGGGTGAGTTGACTAGTGGAGGTGTCCAAGGGTGAGTTGACTAGTGGGGGTGTCCAAGGGTGAGTTGACTAGTGGAGGTGTCCAAGGGTGAGTTGACTAGTGGAGGTGTCCAAGGGTGAGTTGACTAGTGGTGGTCTCCAAGGGTGAGTTGACTAGTGGAGGTGTCCAAGGGTGAGTTGACTAGTGGAGGTGTCCAAGGGTGAGTTGACTAGTGGTGGTCTCCATGGGTGAGTTGACTAGTGGTGGTCTCCAAGGGTGAGTTGACTAGTGGAGGTGTCCAAGAGTGAGTTGACTAGTGGTGGTCTCCAAGGGTGAGTTGACTAGTGGAGGTGTCCAAGGGTGAGTTGACTGGTCTCCAAGGGTGAGTTGACTAGTGGAGGTGTCCAAGGGTGAGTTGACTAGTGGAGGTGTCCAAGGGTGAGTTGACTAGTGGAGGTGTCCAAGGGTGAGTTGACTGGTCTCCAAGGGTGAGTTGACTAGTGGAGGTGTCCAAGGGTGAGTTGACTAGTGGAGGTGTCCAAGGGTGAGTTGACTAGTGGTGGTCTCCAAGGGTGAGTTGACTAGTGGTGGTCTCCAAGGGTAAGTTGACTAGTGGTGGTCTCCAAGGGTGAGTTGACTAGTGGAGGTGTCCAAGGGTGAGTTGACTAGTGGTGGTCTCCAAGGGTGAGTTGACTAGTGGAGGTGTCCAAGGGTGAGTTGACTGGTCTCCAAGGGTGAGTTGACTAGTGGAGGTCTCCAAGGGTGAGTTGACTAGTGGAGGTGTCCAAGGGTGAGTTGACAGGTCTCCAAGGGTGAGTTGACTAGTGGAGGTGTCCAAGGGTGAGTTGACTAGTGGAGGTGTCCAAGGGTGAGTTGACTAGTGGAGGTGTCCAAGGGTGAGTTGACTAGTGGTGGTCTCCAAGGGTGAGTTGACTAGTGGTGGTCTCCAAGGGTGAGTTGACTAGTGGTGGTCTCCAAGGGTGAGTTGACTAGTGGTGGTCTCCAAGGGTGAGTTGACTAGTGGAGGTGTCCAAGGGTGAGTTGACTGGTCTCCAAGGGTGAGTTGACTAGTGGAGGTGTCCAAGGGTGAGTTGACTGGTCTCCAAGGGTGAGTTGACTAGTGGAGGTGTCCAAGGGTGAGTTGACTAGTGGAGGTGTCCAAGGGTGAGTTGACTAGTGGAGGTGTCCAAGGGTGAGTTGACTAGTGGAGGTGTCCAAGGGTGAGTTGACTAGTGGTGGTCTCCAAGGGTGAGTTGACTAGTGGTGGTCTCCAAGGGTGAGTTGACTAGTGGTGGTCTCCAAGGGTGAGTTGACTAGTGGAGGTGTCCAAGGGTGAGTTGACTAGTGGTGGTCTCCAAGGGTGAGTTGACTAGTGGAGGTGTCCAAGGGTGAGTTGACTGGTCTCCAAGGGTGAGTTGACTAGTGGAGGTGTCCAAGGGTGAGGTAGTTGGTGTCCAATATTACTAATGGTCGCTGGGAGGGTGTTGAACAACCATGGATCCCTCATGTTCAGACAGTGTTCTCTGTTCTTCTTGGTAGTAGGTACAGTTTGCATGAAGGGTTTGTCCTCCCCATGACTGTACCAGTCACTTTCTCTGATTGTGCCCATGGCTGCCTCACCCACGGTGGTGGCGCCACAGCTGAGCGCGGTCTCTGGCAAAGGTGAAACGAACAAAACAAAGGTCCAAAACCTTTGGTTATTATAAATGGGTCACCTGTGAGCATGGAATATCGGGAAGAACACATGGAACATGTAAGTACGATCACTCTAACAAGTGTAGACTCCTCCTTAGTACAGGTAAATGCACAGATAACTGTGGTTTTGTTCACTCTTTGCAAGAACTCCTTAGATAGGAAAGAATGCTTCAACACAGAATGTCCAGCTTTCCATATAAGGGGCACCAGGGGAATAAGACCGACAAACCACCTCGATGAAAGCAGCCACGACACTACTTACCAGGAGGATTTTTTTTAGCAAGAGGAAGAGGAGGAGAATGGCTAAAAATGTCCAGACTCTACCACCAACTCGGTCAAGTGCTGGAGAGGACGCAAACACAGTGGCCTCCTTACCAGAGCCTCAGATATTAACACCAAGTAACGCTTCCAGCACTTCCACTAACACGATAACATCATTTATATTTGCCAACATTCAGGGTATAAAAACACGCGCAAATGTAAGAGAGTGCACTTCATAGTGCACTCTGTAAAGTGCAAATGCTTCACTACATTTGTCTACTACATGAGGCAAATGCAGTGTTTGCAGCCCTAACGGAAACTCACACAAAGGACTACAATGATGGTGAAATATGGATCTCAGAGTACAATCTTTTTCAGATGTGATAGGAAACACCGGCTTCAGGGTGGGGTCAGCCTCTACATCACAGGCTTCAGGGTGGGGTCAGCCTCTACATCACAGGCTTCAGGGTGGGGTCAGCCTCTACATCACAGGCTTCAGGGTGGGGTCAGCCTCTACATCACAGGCTTCAGGGTGGGGTCAGCCTCTACATCACAGGCTTCAGGGTGGGGTCAGCCTCTACACCACAGGCTACAGGGTGGGGTCAGCCTCTACACCACAGGCTTCAGGGTCGGGTCAGCCTCTACACCACAGGCTTCAGGGTGGGGTCAGCCTCTACATCACAGGCTTCAGGGTGGGGTCAGCCTCTACATCACAGGCTTCAGGGTGGGGTCAGCCTCTACATCACAGGCTTCAGGGTGGGGTCAGCCTCTACATCACAGGCTTCAGGGTGGGGTCAGCCTCTACATCACAGGCTTCAGGGTGGGGTCAGCCTCTACATCACAGGCTTCAGGGTGGGGTCAGCCTCTACATCACAGGCTTCAGGGTGGGGTCAGCCTCTACACCACAGGCTACAGGGTGGGGTCAGCCTCTACACCACAGGCTTCAGGGTCGGGTCAGCCTCTACACCACAGGCTTCAGGGTGGGGTCAGCCTCTACATCACAGGCTTCAGGGTGGGGTCAGCCTCTACATCACAGGCTTCAGGGTGGGGTCAGCCTCTACATCACAGGCTTCAGGGTGGGGTCAGCCTCTACATCACAGGCTTCAGGGTGGGGTCAGCCTCTACATCACAGGCTTCAGGGTGGGGTCAGCCTCTACACCACAGGCTACAGGGTGGGGTCAGCCTCTACACCACAGGCTTCAGGGTCGGGTCAGCCTCTACACCACAGGCTTCAGGGTGGGGTCAGCCTCTACATCACAGGCTTCAGGGTGGGGTCAGCCTCTACATCACAGGCTTCAGGGTGGGGTCAGCCTCTACATCACAGGCTTCAGGGTGGGGTCAGCCTCTACATCACAGGCTTCAGGGTGGGGTCAGCCTCTACATCACAGGCTTCAGGGTGGGGTCAGCCTCTACATCACAGGCTTCAGGGTGGGGTCAGCCTCTACATCACAGGCTTCAGGGTGGGGTCAGCCTCTACATCACAGGCTTCAGGGTGGGGTCAGCCTCTACATCACAGGCTTCAGGGTGGGGTCAGCCTCTACATCACAGGCTTCAGGGTGGGGTCAGCCTCTACATCACAGGCTTCAGGGTGGGGTCAGCCTCTACATCACAGGCTTCAGGGTGGGGTCAGCCTCTACATCACAGGCTTCAGGGTGGGGTCAGCCTCTACATCACAGGCTTCAGGGTGGGGTCAGCCTCTACATCACAGGCTTCAGGGTGGGGTCAGCCTCTACATCAAAGACACACTCATCTGTACTGAGCTGCTAAACACCTCAAATGATATGGTGGAAGTGCTGATAGTCAAAATAGAGATTCTAAATGTAGTTATTGTCCTTGTATATAAGTCACCGGAGGCAAACCCTCAGCAGTTTAAAGACCAACTAATGAAAATACTGCTTGGAAAACCTCACAAATCCAGCTCCGAACATCATCCTGCTTGGGGACTTCAACCTACGGCACCTGAAATGGAAGCACCTGGCTAATACAGTAATATCAGAAAGAATACCAGGAAGTAGCCTAAATGAACAGGCACATGCAAATGACCTGCTACGGATGTGCGACAGGTTTGCCTTAAACCAGCAAATAGTAGAACCAACTAGGAAGGAGAACACGCTGGACCTCATTTTCACTAATAATGATGAATTGATCAGGAACATAATGATTACAAATACCTGTTACTCAGATCACAACTTAATTGAAGTTATGACAACCATGGGGAGTAGACCTTCAAAACCAGTCCAGATTCCCGGTGGAGGAGATTTCAGCAAATTCAACTTCAATAATAAACAGATAAACTGGGAGCAAATAAACCAGGACTTCACAGAAATAAACTGGGAAGAACAGCTAGGAAATGCAAACCTGAACCAGTGCCTGGAAAAAATAGGCTCAGTAGCACTAGAAATATGTTCAAACCGCATACCCCTAAGAAAAAAGAGGAAGAGATGCAGATTGGAACGGGAAAGTCGTTCCCTATATAGGCGAAGAAAACGAATCGCGGAACAACTTGAGAGTCGCACCCTATCTCAAGAACGGCGAAGAAGGTTAGGTAGAGAAATAGAAACAATTAAACTCAAGCTTCAAGAATCATACAGAACCCAGGAGAGGCAAAGAGAGCAAAAGGCCATCAGTGAAATAGAGAGAAATCCAACACCAGATTGTACAGAGCACCAGAGTGTACAGAGCACCAGATTGTACAGAGCACGAGAGTGTACAGAGCAGCAGAGTGTACAGAGCAGCAGAGTGTACAGAGCAGCAGAGTGTACAGAGCAGCAGAGTGTACAGAGCAGCAGAGTGTACAGAGCAGCAGAGTGTACAGAGCACCAGAGTGTACAGAGCACAAGAGTGTACAGAGCACCAGAGTGTACAGAGCTCCAGTGTGTACAGAGCACAAGAGTGTACAGAGCACCAGAGTGTACAGAGCACCAGAGTGTACAGAGCTCCAGAGTGTACAGAGCAGCAGAGTGTACAGAGCACCAGAGTGTACAGAGCACCAGAGTGTACAGAGCACCAGAGTGTACAGAGCAGCAGAGTGTACAGAGCACCAGAGTGTACAGAGCAGCAGAGTGTACAGAGCTACAGAGTGTACAGAGCACCAGAGTGTACAGAGCACAAGAGTGTACAGAGCAGCAGTGTACAGAGCAGCAGAGTGTACAGAGCAGCAGAGTGTACAGAGCAGCAGAGTGTACAGAGCAGCAGAGTGTACAGAGCACCAGAGTGTACAGAGCACCAGAGTGTACAGAGCAGCAGAGTGTACAGAGCAGCAGAGTGTACAGAGCACCAGAGTGTACAGAGCACCAGAGTGTACAGAGCACCAGAGTGTACAGAGCAGCAGAGTGTACAGAGCACCAGAGTGTACAGAGCAGCAGAGTGTACAGAGCAGCAGAGTGTACAGAGCAGCAGAGTGTACAGAGCAGCAGAGTGTACAGAGCAGCAGAGTGTACAGAGCACCAGAGTGTACAGAGCAGCAGAGTGTACAGAGCAGCAGAGTGTACAGAGCAGCAGAGTGTACAGAGCACCAGAGTGTACAGAGCAGCAGAGTGTACAGAGCACCAGAGTGTACAGAGCAGCAGAGTGTACAGAGCACCAGAGTGTACAGAGTACCAGAGTGTACAGAGCTCCAGAGTGTACAGAGCACCAGAGTGTACAGAGCACCAGAGTGTACAGAGCACCAGAGTGTACAGAGCACCAGAGTGTACAGAGCGCCAGAGTGTACAGAGCAGCAGAGTGTACAGAGCACCAGAGTGTACAGAGCTCCAGAGTGTACAGAGCACCAGAGTGTACAGAGCAGCAGAGTGTACAGAGCAGCAGAGTGTACAGAGCAGCAGAGTGTACAGAGCAGCAGAGTGTACAGAGCAGCAGAGTGTACAGAGCAGCAGAGTGTACAGAGCAGCAGAGTGTACAGAGCAGCAGAGTGCACAGAGCACCAGAGTGCACAGAGCACCAGAGTGTACAGAGCACCAGAGTGTACAGAGCACCAGAGTGTACAGAGCACCAGAGTGTACAGAGCACCAGAGTGTACAGAGCACCAGAGTGTACAGAGCACCAGAGTGTACAGAGCACCAGAGTGTACAGAGCACCAGAGTGTACAGAGCACCAGAGTGTACAGAACAGCAGAGTGTACAGAGCACCAGAGTGTACAGAGCACCAGAGTGTACAGAGCACCAGAGTGTACAGAGCAGCAGAGTGTACAGAGCAGCAGAGTACAACACGTACTAATGCAGCAAGTACTCGTGCACAAGCTTGACCACTCACCACTAATGACTCAACACATACACTCATGCATGCCATGAGTGAGTGAGAGGGAGCAGGTGTAACACCATGACTCACTGGTGAGTCATGGCCACACTCTCCAACACTCACCACTGGTATTATACTCATGGCCACACTCTCCAACACTCACCACTGGTATTACTCACATCATGGCCACACTCTCCAACACTCACCACTGGTATTATACTGATCATGGCCACACTCTACAACACTCACCACTGGTATTATACTCATCATGGCCACACTCTCCAAAACTCACCACTGGTATTATACTCATCATGGCCACACTCTCCAACACTCACCACTGGTATTATACACATCATGGCCACACTCTCCAACACTCACCACTGGTATTATACACATCATGGCACACACTCTCCAACACTCACCACTGGTATTATACACATCATGGCCACACTCTCCAACACTCACCACTGGTATTACTCACATCATGGCCACACTCTCCAACACTCACCACTGGTATTATACTCATCATGGCCACACTCTCCAACACTCACCACTGGTATTACTCACATCATGGCCACACTCTCCAACACTCACCACTGGTATTATACTCATCATGGCCACACTCTCCAACACTCACCACTGGTATTATACTCACATCATGGCCGCACTCTCCAACACTCACCACTGGTATTATACTCATCATGGCCACACTCTCCAACACTCACCACTGGTATTATACACATCATGGCCACACTCTCCAACACTCACCACTGGTATTATACTCATCATGGCCACACTCTCCAACACTCACCACTGGTATTATACACATCATGGCCACACTCTCCAACACTCACCACTGGTATTATACACATCATGGCCACACTCTCCAACACTCACCACTGGTATTACTCACATCATGGCCACACTCTCCAACACTCACCACTGGTATTATACTCATCATGGCCACACTCTCCAACACTCACTACTGGTATTACTCACATCATGGCCACACTCTCCAACACTCACCACTGGTATTATACTCATCATGGCCACACTCTCCAACACTCACCACTGGTATTACTCACATCATGGCCACACTCTCCAACACTCACCACTGGTATTATACACATCATGGCCACACTCTCCAACACTCACCACTGGTATTATACACATCATGGCCACACTCTCCAACACTCGCCACTGGTATTACTCACATCATGGCCACACTCTCCAACACTCACCACTGGTATTACTCACATCATGGCCACACTCTCCAACACTCACCACTGGTATTACTCACATCATGGCCACACTCTCCAACACTCACCACTGGTATTATACACATCATGGCCACACTCTCCAACACTCACCACTGGTATTATACACATCATGGCCACACTCTCCAACACTCACCACTGGTATTACTCACATCATGGCCACACACTCCAACACTCACCACTGGTATTACTCACATCATGGCCACACTCTCCAACACTCACCACTGGTATTATACACATCATGGCCACACTCTCCAACACTCACCACTGGTATTATACACATCATGGCCCACACTCTCCAACATTCACCACTGGTATTATACACATCATGGCTACACTCTCCAACACTCACCACTGGTATTATACTCATCATGACCACACTCTCCAACACTCACCACTGGTATTATACACATCATGGCCACACTCTCCAACACTCACCACTGGTATTATACACATCATGGCCCACACTCTGCAACATTCACCACTGGTATTATACACATCATGGCTACACTCTCCAACACTCACCACTGGTATTATACACATCATGGCCACACTCTCCAACACTCACCACTGGTATTATACACATCATGGCCCACACTCTCCAACATTCACCACTGGTATTATACACATCATGGCTACACTCTCCAACACTCACCACTGGTATTATACTCATCATGACCACACTCTCCAACACTCACCACTGGTATTATACACATCATGGCCACACGCTCCAACACTCACCACTGGTATTATACACATCATGGCCCACACTCTCCAACATTCACCACTGGTATTATACACATCATGGCTACACTCTCCAACACTCACCACTGGTATTATACACATCATGGCCACACTCTCCAACACTCACCACTGGTATTATACACATCATGGCCCACACTCTCCAACATTCACCACTGGTATTATACACATCATGGCCACACTCTCCAACACTCACCACTGGTATTATACACATCATGGCCACACACTCCAACACTCACCACTGGTATTATACACATCATGGCCACACTCTCCAACACTCACCACTGGTATTATACACATCATGGCCACACTCTCCAACACTCACCACTGGTATTACTCACATCATGGCCACACTCTCCAACACTCACCACTGGTATTATACACATCATGGCCACACTCTCCAACACTCACCACTGGTATTATACACATCATGGCCACACTCTCCAACACTCACCACTGGTATTACTCACATCATAGCCACACTCTCCAACACTCACCACTGGTATTACTCACATCATGGCCACACTCTCCAACACTCACCACTGGTATTACTCACATCATGGCCACACTCACCACTGGTATTATACACATAATGGCCACACTCTCCAACACTCACCACTGGTATTATACTCATCATGGCCACACTCTCCAACACTCACCACTGGTATTATACACATCATGGCCACACTCTCCAACACTCACCACTGGTATTATACACATCATGGCCACACACTCCAACACTCACCACTGGTATTACTCACATCATGGCCACACTCTCCAACACTCACCACTGGTATTACTCACATCATGGCCACACTCTCCAACACTCACCACTGGTATTATACACATCATGGCCACACTCTCCAACACTCACCACTGGTATTACTCACATCATGGCCACACTCTCCAACACTCACCACTGGTATTACTCACATCATGGCCACACTCTCCAACACTCACCACTGGTATTACTCACATCATGCCCACACTCTCCAACACTCACCACTGGTATTACTCACATCATGGCCACACTCTCCAACACTCACCACTGGTATTACTCACATCATGGCCACAGTCTCCAACACTCACCACTGGTATTACTCACATCATGCCCACACTCTCCAACACTCACCACTGGTATTACTCACATCATGGCCACACTCTCCAACACTCACCACTGGTATTACTCACATCATGGCCACACTCTCCAACACTCACCACTGGTATTATACACATCATGCCCACACTCTCCAACACTCACCACTGGTATTATACACATCATGGCCACACTCTCCAACACTCACCACTGGTATTATACACATCATGGCCACACTCTCCAACACTCACCACTGGTATTATACACATGGCCACACTCTCCAACACTCACCACTGGTATTATACACATCATGGCCCACACTCTCCAACACTCACCACTGGTATTATACACATCATGGCCACACTCTCCAACACTCACCATTGGTATTATACACATCATGGCCACACTCTCCAACACTCACCACTGGTATTATACACATCATGCCCACACTCTCCAACACTCACCACTGGTATTACTCACATCATGGCCACACTCCCCAACACTCACCACTGGTATTATACTCACATCATGGCCACACTCTCCAACACTCACCACTGGTATTATACTCACATCATGGCCACACTCTCCAACACTCACCACTGATATTATACTCACATCATGGCCACACTCTCCAACACTCACCACTGGTATTATACTCACATCATGGCCACACTCTCCAACACTCACCACTGGTATTATACACATCATGGCCACACTCTCCAACACTCACCACTGGTATTATACACATCATGGCCACACTCTCCAACACTCACTACTGGTATTATACACATCATGGCCACACTCTCCAACACTCACCACTGGTATTATACTCATCATGGCCACACTCTCCAACACTCACCACTGGTATTATACACATCATGGCCACACTCTCCAACACTCACCACTGGTATTATACACATCATGGCCACTCTGCAGCACTCACCACTGGTATTATACACATCATGGCCACACTCTCCAACACTCACCACTGGTATTATACACATCATGGCCACACTCTCCAACACTCACCACTGGTATTATACTCATCATGGCCACACTCTCCAACACTCACCACTGGTATTATACACATCATGGCCACACTCTCCAACACTCACCACTGGTATTATACACATCATGGCCACACTCTCCAACACTCACCACTGGTATTATACTCATCATGGCCACACTCTCCAACACTCACCACTGGTATTATACTCACATCATGGCCACACTCCCCAACACTCACCACTGGTATTATACTCATCATGGCCACACTCTCCAACACTCACCACTGGTATTATACTCATCATGGCCACACTCTCCAACACTCACCACTGGTATTATACTCACATCATGGCCACACTCTCCAACACTCACCACTGGTATTATACACATCATGGCCACACTCTCCAACACTCACCACTGGTATTATACTCATCATGGCCACACTCTCCAACACTCACCACTGGTATTATACTCACATCATGGCCACACTCTCCAACACTCACCACTGGTATTATACTCATCATGGCCACACTCTCCAACACTCACCACTGGTATTATACACATCATGGCCACACTCTCCAACACTCACCACTGGTATTATACTCACATCATGGCCACACTCTCCAACACTCACCACTGGTATTATACACATCATGGCCACACTCTCCAACACTCACCACTGGTATTATACACATGGCCCACACTCTGCAACATTCACCACTGGTATTATACACATCATGGCTACACTCTCCAACACTCACCACTGGTATTATACACATCATGGCCACACTCTCCAACACTCACCACTGGTATTATACACATCATGGCCCACACTCTCCAACATTCACCACTGGTATTATACACATCATGGCTACACTCTCCAACACTCACCACTGGTATTATACTCATCATGACCACACTCTCCAACACTCACCACTGGTATTATACACATCATGGCCACACGCTCCAACACTCACCACTGGTATTATACACATCATGGCCCACACTCTCCAACATTCACCACTGGTATTATACACATCATGGCTACACTCTCCAACACTCACCACTGGTATTATACACATCATGGCCACACTCTCCAACACTCACCACTGGTATTATACACATCATGGCCCACACTCTCCAACATTCACCACTGGTATTATACACATCATGGCCACACTCTCCAACACTCACCACTGGTATTATACACATCATGGCCACACACTCCAACACTCACCACTGGTATTATACACATCATGGCCACACTCTCCAACACTCACCACAGGTATTATACTCATCATGGCCACACTCTCCAACACTCACCACTGGTATTACTCACATCATGGCCACACTCTCCAACACTCACCACTGGTATTATACACATCATGGCCACACTCTCCAACACTCACCACTGGTATTATACACATCATGGCCACACTCTCCAACACTCACCACTGGTATTACTCACATCATAGCCACACTCTCCAACACTCACCACTGGTATTACTCACATCATGGCCACACTCTCCAACACTCACCACTGGTATTACTCACATCATGGCCACACTCACCACTGGTATTATACACATAATGGCCACACTCTCCAACACTCACCACTGGTATTATACTCATCATGGCCACACTCTCCAACACTCACCACTGGTATTATACACATCATGGCCACACTCTCCAACACTCACCACTGGTATTATACACATCATGGCCACACACTCCAACACTCACCACTGGTATTACTCACATCATGGCCACACTCTCCAACACTCACCACTGGTATTACTCACATCATGGCCACACTCTCCAACACTCACCACTGGTATTATACACATCATGGCCACACTCTCCAACACTCACCACTGGTATTACTCACATCATGGCCACACTCTCCAACACTCACCACTGGTATTACTCACATCATGGCCACACTCTCCAACACTCACCACTGGTATTACTCACATCATGCCCACACTCTCCAACACTCACCACTGGTATTACTCACATCATGGCCACACTCTCCAACACTCACCACTGGTATTACTCACATCATGGCCACAGTCTCCAACACTCACCACTGGTATTACTCACATCATGCCCACACTCTCCAACACTCACCACTGGTATTACTCACATCATGGCCACACTCACCACTGGTATTACTCACATCATGGCCACACTCTCCAACACCCACCACTGGTATTATACACATCATGCCCACACTCTCCAACACTCACCACTGGTATTATACACATCATGGCCACACTCTCCAACACTCACCACTGGTATTATACACATCATGGCCACACTCTCCAACACTCACCACTGGTATTATACACATGGCCACACTCTCCAACACTCACCACTGGTATTATACACATCATGGCCCACACTCTCCAACACTCACCACTGGTATTATACACATCATGGCCACACTCTCCAACACTCACCATTGGTATTATACACATCATGGCCACACTCTCCAACACTCACCACTGGTATTATACACATCATGCCCACACTCTCCAACACTCACCACTGGTATTACTCACATCATGGCCACACTCCCCAACACTCACCACTGGTATTATACTCACATCATGGCCACACTCTCCAACACTCACCACTGGTATTATACTCACATCATGGCCACACTCTCCAACACTCACCACTGATATTATACTCACATCATGGCCACACTCTCCAACACTCACCACTGGTATTATACTCACATCATGGCCACACTCTCCAACACTCACCACTGGTATTATACACATCATGGCCACACTCTCCAACACTCACCACTGGTACTATACACATCATGGCCACACTCTCCAACACTCACTACTGGTATTATACACATCATGGCCACACTTTCCAACACTCACCACTGGTATTATACTCATCATGGCCACACTCTCCAACACTCACCACTGGTATTATACACATCATGGCCACACTCTCCAACACTCACCACTGGTATTATACACATCATGGCCACTCTGCAACACTCACCACTGGTATTATACACATCATGGCCACACTCTCCAACACTCACCACTGGTATTATACACATCATGGCCACACTCTCCAACACTCACCACTGGTATTATACTCATCATGGCCACACTCTCCAACACTCACCACTGGTATTATACACATCATGGCCACACTCTCCAACACTCACCACTGGTATTATACACATCATGGCCACACTCTCCAACACTCACCACTGGTATTATACTCATCATGGCCACACTCTCCAACACTCACCACTGGTATTATACTCACATCATGGCCACACTCCCCAACACTCACCACTGGTATTATACTCATCATGGCCACACTCTCCAACACTCACCACTGGTATTATACTCATCATGGCCACACTCTCCAACACTCACCACTGGTATTATACTCACATCATGGCCACACTCTCCAACACTCACCACTGGTATTATACACATCATGGCCACACTCTCCAACACTCACCACTGGTATTATACTCATCATGGCCACACTCTCCAACACTCACCACTGGTATTATACTCACATCATGGCCACACTCTCCAACACTCACCACTGGTATTATACTCATCATGGCCACACTCTCCAACACTCACCACTGGTATTATACACATCATGGCCACACTCTCCAACACTCACCACTGGTATTATACTCACATCATGGCCACACTCTCCAACACTCACCACTGGTATTATACTCATGGCCACACTCTCCAACACTCACCACTGGTGTTATACACATCATGGCCACACTCTCCAACACTCACCACTGGTATTACTCACATCATGGCCACACTCTCCAACACTCACCACTGGTATTACTCACATCATGGCCACACTCTCCAACACTCACCACTGGTATTATACACATCATGCCCACACTCTCCAACACTCACCACTGGTATTACTCACATCATGGCCACACTCTCCAACACTCACCACTGGTATTATACTCACATCATGGCCACACTCTCCAACACTCACCACTGGTATTATACTCATCATGGCCACACTCTTCAACACTCACCACTGGTATTATACTCATCATGGCCACACTCTCCAACACTCACCACTGGTTTTATACTCATCATGCCCACACTCTCCAACACTCACCACTGGTATTATACACATGGCCACACTCTCCAACACTCACCACTGGTATTATACACATCATGGCCACACTCTCCAACACTCACCACTGGTATTATACTCACATCATGGCCACACTCTCCAACACTCACCACTGGTATTATACACATCATGGCCACACTCTCCAACACTCACCACTGGTATTATACTCACATCATGGCCACACTCTCCAACACTCACCACTGGTATTATACTCACATCATGGCCACACTCTCCAATACTCACCACTGGTATTATACTCACATCATGGCCACACTCTCCAACACTCACCACTGGTATTATACTCATCATGGCCACACTCTCCAACACTCACCACTGGTATTATACACATCATGGCCACACTCTCCAACACTCACCACTGGTATTATACTCATCATGACCACACTCTCCAACACTCACCACTGGTATTATACACATCATGGCCACACTCTCCAACACTCACCACTGGTATTATACACATCATGGCCCACACTCTCCAACACTCACCACTGGTATTATACACATCATGGCTACACTCTCCAACACTCACCACTGGTATTATACACATCATGGCCCACACTCTCCAACACTCACCACTGGTATTATACACATCATGGCCACACTCTCCAACACTCACCACTGGTATTATACACATCATGGCCACACTCTCCAACACTCACCACTGGTATTACTCACATCATGGCCACACTCTCCAACACTCACCACTGGTATTACTCACATCATGGCCACACTCTCCAACACTCACCACTGGTATTACTCACATCATGGCCACACTCACCACTGGTATTATACACATCATGGCCACACTCTCCAACACTCACCACTGGTATTATACACATCATGGCCACACTCTCCAACACTCACCACTGGTATTACTCACATCATGGCCACACTCTCCAACACTCACCACTGGTATTATACACATCATGGCCACACTCTCCAACACTCACCACTGGTATTACTCACATCATGGCCACACTCTCCAACACTCACCACTGGTATTACTCACATCATGGCCACACTCTCCAACACTCACCACTGGTATTACTCACATCATGCCCACACTCTCCAACACTCACCACTGGTATTACTCACATCATGGCCACACTCTCCAACACTCACCACTGGTATTACTCACATCATGGCCACACTCTCCAACACTCACCACTGGTATTACTCACATCATGCCCACACTCTCCAACACTCACCACTGGTATTACTCACATCATGGCCACACTCTCCAACACTCACCACTGGTATTACTCACATCATGGCCACACTCTCCAACACTCACCACTGGTATTATACACATCATGCCCACACTCTCCAACACTCACCACTGGTATTATACACATCATGGTCACACTCTCTATTACTCACCACTGGTATTATACACATCATGGCCACACTCTCCAACACTCACCACTGGTATTATACACATCATGGCCCACACTCTCCAACACTCACCACTGGTATTATACACATGGCCACACTCTCCAACACTCACCATTGGTATTATACACATCATGGCCACACTCTCCAACACTCACCACTGGTATTATACACATCATGCCCACACTCTCCAACACTCACCACTGGTATTACTCACATCATGGCCACACTCCCCAACACTCACCACTGGTATTATACTCACATCATGGCCACACTCTCCAACACTCACCACTGGTATTATACTCACATCATGGCCACACTCTCCAACACTCACCACTGATATTATACTCACATCATGGCCACACTCTCCAACACTCAGACCACTGGTATTATACTCCATCATGGCCACACTCTCCAACACTCACCACTGTATTGATACACATCATGGCCACCACTCTGTGCGCTCTCCAACACTCACTACTGGTATTATACCATCATGGCCACACTCTCCAACAATCACCACTGGTATTATACACATCATGGCCACACTCTCCAAACACTCACATACTGGTATTTATCACATCATGGCCACACTCTCCAACACTTCACCACTGGTATTATACTCATCATGGCCAACACTCTCCAACACTCACCACTGGTATTATACACATCATAGGGCCACACTCTCCAACACTCACCACTGGTATTATACACATCATGGCCACACTCTCCAACACTCACCACTGGTATTATACACATCATGGCCACACTCTCCAACACTCACAACTGGTATTATACACATCATAGGCCACCTCTCCAACACTCACCACTGGTATTATACTCATCATGGCCACACTCTCCAACACTCACCACTGGTATTATACTCACATCATGGCCACACTCTCCAACACTCACCACTGGTATTATACTCATCATGGCCACACTCTCCAACACTCACCACTGGTATTATACTCATCATGGCCACACTCTCCAACACTCACCACTGGTATTATACTCACATCATGGCCACACTCTCCAACACTCACCACTGGTATTATACTCATCATGGCCACACTCTCCAACACTCACCACTGGTATTATACTCATCATGGCCACACTCTCCAACACTCACCACTGGTATTATACTCACATCATGGCCACACTCTCCAACACTCACCACTGGTATTATACACATCATGGCCACACTCTCCAACACTCACCACTGGTATTATACTCATCATGGCCACACTCTCCAACACTCACCACTGGTATTATACTCACATCATGGCCACACTCTCCAACACTCACCACTGGTATTATACTCATCATGGCCACACTCTCCAACACTCACCACTGGTATTACTCACATCATGCCCACACTCTCCAACACTCACCACTGGTATTACTCACATCATGGCCACACTCTCCAACACTCACCACTGGTATTACTCACATCATGGCCACACTCTCCAACACTCACCACTGGTATTATACACATGCCCACACTCTCCAACACTCACCACTGGTATTATACACATCATGGCCACACTCTCTAACACTCACCACTGGTATTATACACATCATGGCCACACTCTCCAACACTCACCACTGGTATTATACACATCATGGCCCACACTCTCCAACACTCACCACTGGTATTATACACATGGCCACACTCTCCAACACTCACCATTGGTATTATACACATCATGGCCACACTCTCCAACACTCACCACTGGTATTATACACATCATGCCCACACTCTCCAACACTCACCACTGGTATTACTCACATCATGGCCACACTCCCCAACACTCACCACTGGTATTATACTCACATCATGGCCACACTCTCCAACACTCACCACTGGTATTATACTCACATCATGGCCACACTCTCCAACACTCACCACTTATATTATACTCACATCATGGCCACACTCTCCAACACTCACCACTGGTATTATACTCACATCATGGCCACACTCTCCAACACTCACCACTGGTATTATACACATCATGGCCACACTCTCCAACACTCACTACTGGTATTATACACATCATGGCCACACTCTCCAACACTCACCACTGGTATTATACTCATCATGGCCACACTCTCCAACACTCACCACTGGTATTATACACATCATGGCCACACTCTCCAACACTCACCACTGGTATTATACACATCATGGCCACTCTCCAACACTCACCACTGGTATTATACACATCATGGCCACACTCTCCAACACTCACCACTGGTATTATACACATCATGCCCACACTCTCCAACACTCACCACTGGTATTACTCACATCATGGCCACACTCCCCAACACTCACCACTGGTATTATACTCACATCATGGCCACACTCTCCAACACTCACCACTGGTATTATACTCACATCATGGCCACACTCTCCAACACTCACCACTGATATTATACTCACATCATGGCCACACTCTCCCAACACTCACCACTGGTATTATACTCACATCATGGCCACACTCTCCAACACTCACCACTGGTATTATACACATCATGGCCACACTCTCCAACACTCACTACTGGTATTATACACATCATGGCCACACTCTCCAACACTCACCACTGGTATTATACTCATCATGGCCACACTCTCCAACACTCACCACTGGTATTATACACATCATGGCCACACTCTCCAACACTCACCACTGGTATTATACACATCATGGCCACTCTCCAACACTCACCACTCGTATTATACACATCATGGCCACACTCTCCAACACTCACCACTGGTATTATACACATCATGGCCACACTCTCCAACACTCACCACTGGTATTATACTCATCATGGCCACACTCTCCAACACTCACCACTGGTATTATACACATCATGGCCACACTCTCCAACACTCACCACTGGTATTATACACATCATGGCCACACTCTCCAACACTCACCCACTGGTATTATACTCATCATGGCCCACACTCTCCAACACTCACCACTGGTATTATACTCACATCATGGCCACACTCCCCAACACTCACCACTGGTATTATACTCATCATGGCCACACTCTCCAACACTCACCACTGGTATTATACTCATCATGGCCACACTCTCCAACACTCACCACTGGTATTATACTCACATCATGGCCACACTCTCCAACACTCACCACTGGTATTATACACATCATGGCCACACTCTCCAACACTCACCACTGGTATTATACTCATCATGGCCACACTCTCCAACACTCACCACTGGTATTATACTCACATCATGGCCACACTCTCCAACACTCACCACTGGTATTATACTCATCATGGCCACACTCCAACACTCACCACTGGTATTATACACATCATGGCCACACTCTCCAACACTCACCACTGGTATTATACTCACATCATGGCCACACTCTCCAACACTCACCACTGTATTATACTCATCATGGCCACACTCTCCAACACTCACCACTGGTGTTATACACATCATGGCACACTCTCCAACACTCACCACTGGTATTACTCACATCATGGCCACACTCTCCAAACACTCACCACTGGTATTACTCACATCATGGCCACACTCTCCAACACTCACCACTGGTATTATACACATCATGCCCACAACTCTCCAACACTCACCACTGGTATTACTCACATCATGGCCACACTCTCCAACACTCACCACTGGTATTATACTCACATCATGGCCACACTCTCCAACACTCACTTCTGGTATTATACTCATCATGGCCACACTCTTCAACACTCACCACTGGTATTATACTCATCATGGCCACACTCTCCAACACTCACCACTGGTATTATACTCATCATGCCCACACTCTCCAACACTCACCACTGGTATTATACACATCATGGCCACACTCTCCAACACTCACCACTGGTATTATACACATCATGGCCACACTCTCCAACACTCACCACTGGTATTATACTCACATCATGGCCACACTCTCCAACACTCACCACTGGTATTATACTCATCATGACCACACTCTCCAACACTCACCACTGGTATATACACATCATGGCCACACTCTCCAACACTCACCACTGGTATTATACACATCATGGCCCACACTCTCCAACACTGACCACTGGTATTATACACATCATGGCTACACTCTCCAACACTCACCACTGGTATTATACACATCATGGCCACACTCTCCAACACTCACCACTGGTATTATACACATCATGGCCCACACTCTCCAACATTCACCACTGGTATTATACACATCGTGGCTACACTCTCCAACACTCACCACTGGTATTATACACATCATGGCCCACACTCTCCAACACTCACCACTGGTATTATACACATCATGGCCACACTCTCCAACACTCACCACTGGTATTATACACATCATGGCCACACTCTCCAACACTCACCACTGGTATTATACACATCATGGCCACACTCTCCAACACTCACCACTGGTATTATACACATCATGGCAACACTCTCCAACACTCACCACTGGTATTATACACATCATGGCCACACTCTCCAACACTCACCACTGGTATTATACACATCATGGCCACACTCTCCAACACTCACCACTGGTATTATACTCACATCATGGCCACACTCTCCAACACTCACTACTGGTATTATACACATCATGGCCACACTCTCCATCACTCACCACTGGTATTATACTCACATCATGGCCACACTCTCCAACACTCACCACTGGTATTATACACATGGCCACACTCTCCAACACTCACCACTGGTATTATACTCACATCATGGCCACACTCTCCAACACTCACCACTGGTATTATACTCACATCATGGCCACACTCTCCAACACTCACCACTGGTATTATACTCACATCATGGCCACACTCTCCAACACTCACCACTGGTATTATACTCATCATGGCCACACTCTCCAACACTCACCACTGGTATTATCACATCATGGCCACACTCTCCAACACTCACCACTGGTATTATACTCATCATGACCACACTCTCCAACACTCACCACTGGTATTATACACATCATGGCCACACTCTCCAACACTCACCACTGGTATTATACACATCATGGCTACACTCTCCAACACTCACCACTGGTATTATACACATCATGGCCCACACTCTCCAACACTCACCACTGGTATTATACACATCATGGCCACACTCTCCAACACTCACCACTGGTATTATACACATCATGGCCCACACTCTCCAACATTCACCACTGGTATTATACACATGGCTACACTCTCCAACACTCACCACTGGTATTATACACATCATGGCCACACTCTCCAACACTCACCACTGGTATTATACACACATCATGGCCACACTCTCTAACACTCACCACTGGTATTATACTCATCATGGCCACACTCTCCAACACTCACCACTGGTGTTACTCACATCATGCCCACACTCTCCAACACTCACCACTGGTATTATACACATCATGGCCACACTCTCCAACACTCACCACTGGTATTATACTCATCATGGCCACACTCTCCAACACTCACCACTGGTATTATACACATCATGGCCCACACTCTCCAACATTCACCACTGGTATTATACACATGGCTACACTCTCCAACACTCACCACTGGTATTATACACATCATGGCCACACTCTCCAACACTCACCACTGGTATTACTCACATCATGCCCACACTCCCCAACACTCACCACTGGTATTATACTCACATCATGGCCACACTCTCCAACACTCACCACTGGTATTATACTCACATCATGGCCACACTCTCCAACACTCACCACTGGTATTATACTCACATCATGGCCACACTCTCCAACACTCACCACTGGTATTATACTCACATCATGGCCACACTCTCCAACACTCACCACTGGTATTATACTCATGGCCCACACTCTCCAACACTCACCACTGGTATTATACTCACATCATGGCCACACTCTCCAACACTCACCACTGGTATTATACTCACATCATGGCCACACTCTCCAACACTCACCACTGGTATTATACTCACATCATGGCCACACTCTCCAACACTCACCACTGGTATTATACTCACATCATGGCCACACTCTCCAACACTCACCACTGGTATTATACTCATCATGACCACACTCTCCAACACTCACCACTGGTATTATACTCACATCATGGCCACACTCTCCAACACTCACCACTGGTATTATACTCACATCATGGCCACACTCTCCAACACTCACCACTGGTATTATACACATCATGGCCACACTCTCCAACACTCACCACTGGTATTATACTCACATGTTCCTCACACATTGTGAGCAACTTGGCTACTGAACCTCCACACCTCCCTCCACACCTGGGTCAGGTGCTGTGTATATGGTGGGGCCGTATATGGTGGCCTATATGGTGGCCTATATGGTGGCCTATATGGTGGCCTGTATGGTGTGTGTGTCGTATATGGTGGCCTATATGGTGGGTCCGTATATGGTGGCCTATATGGTGGCCTATATGGTGGCCTATATGGTGGGTCCGTAAATGGTGGCCTATATGGTGTGTGTCGTATATGGTGGCCTATATGGTGGGTCCGTATATGGTGGCCTATATGGTGGCCTATATGGTGGGTCCGTATATGGTGGCCTATATGGTGTGTGTCGTATATGGTGGCCTATATGGTGGGTCCGTATATGGTGGCCTATATGGTGGCCTATATGGTGCCCTATATGGTGGCCTATATGGTGTGTGTCGTATATGGTGGCCTATATGGTGTGTGTCGTATATGGTGGCCTATATGGTGGCCTATATGGTGTGTGTCGTATATGGTGGCCTATATGGTGGCCTATATGGTGTGTGTCGTATATGGTGGCCTATATGGTGGCCTATATGGTGTGTGTCGTATATGGTGCCCTATATGGTGTGTGTCGTATATGGTGGCCTATATGGTGTGTGTCGTATATGGTGGCCTATATGGTGTGTGTCGTATATGGTGGCCTATATGGTGGCCTATATGGTGTGTGTCGTATATGGTGGCCTATATGGTGGCCTATATGGTGGCCTATATGGTGTGTGTCGTATATGGTGGCCTATATGGTGGCCTATATGGTGGCCTATATGGTGTGTGTCGTATATGGTGGCCTATATGGTGGCCTATATGGTGGCCTATATGGTGTGTGTCGTATATGGTGGCCTATATGGTGGCCTATATGGTGGCCTATATGGTGTGTGTCGTATATGGTGGCCTATATGGTGTGTGTCGTATATGGTGGCCTATATGGTGTGTGTCGTATATGGTGGCCTATATGGTGGCCTATATGGTGGCCTATATGGTGTGTGTCGTATATGGTGCCCTATATGGAGGCCTATATGGTGTGTGTCGTATATGGTGGCCTATATGGTGTGTGTCGTATATGGTGGCCTATATGGTGTGTGTCGTATATGTTGGCCTATATGGTGGCCTATATGGTGTGTGTCGTATATGGTGGCCTATATGGTGGCCTATATGGTGGCCTATATGGTGTGTGTCGTATATGGTGGCCTATATGGTGTGTGTCGTATATGGTGGCCTATATGGTGGCCTATATGGTGTGTGTCGTATATGGTGGCCTATATGGTGGCCTATATGGTGTGTGTCGTATATGGTGGCCTATATGGTGGCCTATATGGTGTGTGTCGTATATGGTGGCCTATATGGTGGCCTATATGGTGTGTGTCGTATATGGTGGCCTATATGGTGTGTGTCGTATATGGTGGCCTGTATGGTGTGTGTCGTATATGGTGGCCTATATGGTGGCCTATATTGTGGCCTATATGGTGTGTGTCGTATATGGTGGCCTATATGGTGGCCTATATGGTGTGTGTCGTATATGGTGGCCTATATGGTGTGTGTCGTATATGGTGGCCTATATGGAGGCCTATATGGTGTGTGTCGTATATGGTGGACTATATGGTGGCCTATATGGTGCCCTATATGGTGGCCTATATGGTGTGTGTCGTATATGGTGGCCTATATGGTGTGTGTCGTATATGGTGGCCTATATGGTGTGTGTCGTATATGGTGGCCTATATGGTGGCCTATATTGTGGCCTATATGGTGGCCTATATGGTGGCCTATATGGTGCCCTATATGGTGGCCTATATGGTGCCCTATATGGTGGCCTATATGGTGGCCTATATGGTGCCCTATATGGTGGCCTATATGGTGTGTGTCGTATATGGAGGCCTATATGGTGTGTGTCGTATATGGTGGCCTATATGGTGGCCTATATTGTGGCCTATATGGTGTGTGTCGTATATGGTGGCCTATATGGTGTGTGTCGTATATGGTGGCCTATATGGTGGCCTATATGGAGGCCTATATGGTGTGTGTCGTATATGGTGGCCTATATGGTGGCCTATATGGTGCCCTATATGGTGTGTGTCGTATATGGTGGCCTATATGGAGGCCTATATGGTGTGTGTCGTATATGGTGGCCTATATGGAGGCCTATATGGTGTGTGTCGTATATGGTGGCCTATATGGTGTGTGTCGTATATGGTGGCCTATATGGTGTGTGTCGTATATGGTGGCCTATATGGTGTGTGTCGTATATGGTGGCCTATGTGGTGTGTGTCGTATATGGTGGCCTATATGGTGTGTGTCGTATATGGTGGCCTATATGGTGTGTGTCGTATATGGTGGCCTATATGGTGGCCTATATGGTGGCCTATATGGTGTGTGTCGTATATGGTGGCCTATATGGTGGCCTATATGGTGGCCTATATGGTGGCCTATATGGTGGCCTATATGGTGGCCTATATGGTGTGTGTCGTATATGGTGGCCTATATGGTGGCCTATATGGTGGCCTATATGGTGTGTGTCGTATATGGTGGCCTATATGGTGTGTGTCGTATATGGTGGCCTATATGGTGTGTGTCGTATATGGTGGCCTATATGGTGTGTGTCGTATATGGTGGCCTATATGGTGTGTGTCGTATATGGTGGCCTATATGGTGTGTGTCGTATATGGTGGCCTATATGGTGTGTGTGTCGTATATGGTGGCCTATATGGTGGCCTATATGGTGGCCTATATGGTGTGTGTGTCGTATATGGTGGCCTATATGGTGTGTGTCGTATATGGTGGCCTATATGGTGGCCTATATGGTGTGTGTCGTATATGGTGGCCTATATGGTGGCCTATATTGTGGCCTATATGGTGTGTGTCGTATATGGTGGCCTATATGGTGGCCTATATGGTGTGTGTCGTATATGGTGGCCTATATGGTGTGTGTGTCGTATATGGTGGCCTATATGGTGTGTGTCGTATATGGTGGCCTATATGGTGTGTGTCGTATATGGTGGCCTATATGGTGTGTGTCGTATATGGTGGCCTATATGGAGGCCTATATGGTGTGTGTCGTATATGGTGGCCTATATGGTGTGTGTCGTATATGGTGGCCTATATGGTGCCCTATATGGTGGCCTATATGGTGTGTGTCGTATATGGTGGCCTATATGGTGTGTGTCGTATATGGTGGCCTATATGGTGGCCTATATGGAGGCCTATATGGTGGCCTATATGGTGTGTGTCGTATATGGTGGCCTATATGGTGGGTCCGTATATGGTGGCCTATATGGTGGCGTATATGGTGCCCTATATGGTGGCCTATATGGTGTGTGTCGTATATGGTGGCCTATATGGAGGCCTATATGGTGGCCAATATGGTGTGTGTCGTATATGGTGGCCTATATGGTGGGTCCGTATATGGTGTCCTATATGGTGGCCTATATGGTGCCCTATATGGTGGCCTATATGGTGTGTGTCGTATATGGTGGCCTATATGGTGTGTGTCGTATATGGTGGCCTATATGGTGGCCTATATGGTGTGTGTCGTATATGGTGGCCTATATGGTGGCCTATATGGTGTGTGTCGTATATGGTGGCCTATATGGTGGCCTATATGGTGTGTGTCGTATATGGTGCCCTATATGGTGTGTGTCGTATATGGTGGCCTATATGGTGTGTGTCGTATATGGTGGCCTATATGGTGTGTGTCGTATATGGTGGCCTATATGGTGGCCTATATGGTGGCCTATATGGTGTGTGTCGTATATGGTGGCCTATATGGTGGCCTATATGGTGGCTATCTGGTGTGTGTCGTATATGGTGGCCTATATGGTGGCCTATATGGTGGCCTATATGGTGTGTGTCGTATATGGTGGCCTATATGGTGGCCTATATGGTGGCCTATATGGTGTGTGTCGTATATGGTGGCCTATATGGTGTTGTGTCGTATATGGTGGCTATATGGTGGCCTATATGGTGTGTCGTATATGGTGGGCCTATATGGTGGCCTATATGGTGGCCTATATGGTGTGTGTCGTATATGGTGCCCTCTATGGAGGCCTATATGGTGTGTGTCGTATATGGTGGCCTATATGGTGTGTGTCGTATATGGTGGCCTATATGGGTGTGTCGTATATGGTGGCCTATATGGTGTGTGTGTATATGGTGGCCTATATGGTGGCCTATATGGTGGCCTATATGGTGTGTGTCGTATGGTGGCCTATATGGTGGCCTATTATGGTGTGTGTCGTATATGGTGGCCTATATGGTGGCCTACTATGGTGTGTGTCGTATATGGTGGCCTATATGGTGGCCTATATGGTGTGTGTCGTATATGGTGGCCTATATGGTGGCCTATATGGTGGCCTATATGGTGGCCTATATGGTGTGTGTCGTATATGGTGGCCTATATGGTGTGTGTCGTATATGGTGGCCTGTATGGTGTGTGTCGTATATGGTGGCCTATATGGTGGCCTATATTGTGGCCTATATGGTGTGTGTCGTATATGGTGGCCTATATGGTGGCCTATATGGTGTGTGTCGTATATGGTGGCCTATATGGTGTGTGTCGTATATGGTGGCCTATATGGAGGCCTATATGGTGTGTTTCGTATATGGTGGCCTATATGGTGGCCTATATGGTGCCCTATATGGTGGCCTATATGGTGTGTGTCGTATATGGTGGCCTATATGGTGTGTGTCGTATATGGTGGCCTATATGGTGGCCTATATGGTGGCCTATATGGTGTGTGTCGTATATGGTGGCCTATATGGTGGCCTATATTGTGGCCTATATGGTGGCCTATATGGTGCCCTATATGGTGGCCTATATGGTGCCCTATATGGTGGCCTATATGGTGGCCTATATGGTGCCCTATATGGTGGACTATATGGTGTGTGTCGTATATGGAGGCCTATATGGTGTGTGTCGTATATGGTGGCCTATATGGTGGCCTATATTGTGGCCTATATGGTGTGTGTCGTATATGGTGGCCTATATGGTGTGTGTCGTATATGGTGGCCTATATGGTGGCCTATATGGAGGCCTATATGGTGTGTGTCGTATATGGTGGCCTATATGGTGGCCTATATGGTGCCCTATATGGTGTGTGTCGTATATGGTGGCCTATATGGAGGCCTATATGGTGTGTGTCGTATATGGTGGCCTATATGGAGGCCTATATGGTGTGTGTCGTATATGGTGGCCTATATGGTGTGTGTCGTATATGGTGGCCTATATGGTGTGTGTCGTATATGGTGGCCTATATGGTGTGTGTCGTATATGGTGGCCTATGTGGTGTGTGTCGTATATGGTGGCCTATATGGTGTGTGTCGTATATGGTGGCCTATATGGTGTGTGTCGTATATGGTGGCCTATATGGTGGCCTATATGGTGTGTGTCGTATATGGTGGCCTATATGGTGGCCTATATGGTGGCCTATATGGTGGCCTATATGGTGGCCTATATGGTGTGTGTCGTATATGGTGGCCTATATGGTGGCCTATATGGTGGCCTATATGGTGTGTGTCGTATATGGTGGCCTATATGGTGTGTGTCGTATATGGTGGCCTATATGGTGTGTGTCGTATATGGTGGCCTATATGGTGTGTGTCGTATATGGTGGCCTATATGGTGTGTGTCGTATATGGTGGCCTATATGGTGTGTGTCGTATATGGTGGCCTATATGGTGTGTGTGTCGTATATGGTGGCCTATATGGTGGCCTATATGGTGTGTGTGTCGTATATGGTGGCCTATATGGTGTGTGTCGTATATGGTGGCCTATATGGTGGCCTATATGGTGTGTGTCGTATATGGTGGCCTATATGGTGGCCTATATTGTGGCCTATATGGTGTGTGTCGTATATGGTGGCCTATATGGTGGCCTATATGGTGTGTGTCGTATATGGTGGCCTATATGGTGTGTGTGTCGTATATGGTGGCCTATATGGTGTGTGTCGTATATGGTGGCCTATATGGTGGCCTATATGGTGTGTGTCGTATATGGTGGCCTATATGGTGTGTGTCGTATATGGTGGCCTATATGGAGGCCTATATGGTGTGTGTCGTATATGGTGGCCTATATGGTGTGTGTCGTATATGGTGGCCTATATGGTGCCCTATATGGTGGCCTATATGGTGTGTGTCGTATATGGTGGCCTATATGGTGTGTGTCGTATATGGTGGCCTATATGGTGGCCTATATGGAGGCCTATATGGTGTGTGTCGTATATGGTGGCCTATATGGTGCCCTATATGGAGGCCTATATGGTGTGTGTCGTATATGGTGGCCTATATGGTGTGTGTCGTATATGGAGGCCTATATGGTGTGTGTCGTATATGGTGGCCTATATGGTGCCCTATATGGAGGCCTATATGGTGTGTGTCGTATATGGTGGCCTATATGGTGGCCTATATGGTGGCCTATATGGTGTGTGTCGTATATGGTGGCCTATATGGTGGCCTATATGGTGGCCTATATGGTGTGTGTCGTATATGGTGGCCTATATGGTGCCCTATATGGTGTGTGTCGTATATGGTGGCCTATATGGTGGCCTATATGGTGTGTGTCGTATATGGTGGCCTATATGGTGGCCTATATGGTGTGTGTCGTATATGGTGGCCTATATGGTGGCCTATATGGTGTGTGTCGTATATGGTGGCCTATATGGTGGCCTATATGGTGTGTGTCGTATATGGTGGCCTATATGGTGGCCTATATGGTGTGTGTCGTATATGGTGGCCTATATGGTGGCCTATATGGTGGCCTATATGGTGGCCTATATGGTGTGTGTCGTATATGGTGGCCTATATGGTGGCCTATATGGTGTGTGTCGTATATGGTGGCCTATATGGTGGCCTATATGGTGTGTGTCGTATATGGTGCCCTATATGGTGGCCTATATGGTGTGTGTCGTATATGGTGGCCTATATGGTGGCCTATATGGTGGCCTATATGGTGTGTGTCGTATATGGTGGCCTATATGGTGTGTGTCGTATATGGTGGCCTATATGGTGGCCTATATGGAGGCCTATATGGTGTGTGTCGTATATGGTGGCCTATATGGTGTGTGTCGTATATGGTGGCCTATATGGTGGCCTATATGGTGGCCTATATGGTGTGTGTCGTATATGGTGGCCTATATGGTGTGTGTCGTATATGGTGGCCTATATGGTGGCCTATATGGTGGCCTATATGGTGGGGCCGTATATGGTGGCCTATATGGTGTGTGTCGTATATGGTGGCCTATATGGTGGCCTATATGGTGTGTGTCGTATATGGTGGCCTATATGGTGGCCTATATGGTGGCCTATATGGTGTGTGTCGTATATGGTGGCCTATATGGTGTGTGTCGTATATGGTGGCCTATATGGTGTGTGTCGTATATGGTGGCCTATATGGTGTGTGTCGTATATGGTGGCCTATATGGTGTGTGTCGTATATGGTGGCCTATATGGTGGCCTATATGGTGGCCTGTATGGTGTGTGTCGTATATGGTGGCCTATATGGTGTGTGTCGTATATGGTGGCCTATATGGTGTGTGTCGTATATGGTGGCCTATATGGTGGCCTATATGGTGGCCTATATGGTGTGTGTCGTATATGGTGGCCTATATGGTGTGTGTCGTATATGGTGGCCTATATGGTGGCCTATATGGTGGCCTATATGGTGGCCTATATGGTGGCCTATATGGTGGCCTATATGTTGTGTGTCGTATATGGTGGCCTATATGGTGTGTGTCGTATATGGTGGCCTATATGGTGTGTGTCGTATATGGTGGCCTATATGGTGTGTGTCGTATATGGTGGCCTATATGGTGGCCTATATGGTGGCCTATATGGTGTGTGTCGTATATGGTGGCCTATATGGTGTGTGTCGTATATGGTGGCCTATATGGTGGCCTATATGGTGGCCTATATGGTGTGTCGTATATGGTGGCCTATATGGTGTGTGTCGTATATGGTGGCCTATATGGTGTGTGTCGTATATGGTGGCCTATATGGTGTGTGTCGTATATGGTGGCCTATATGGTGGCCTATATGGTGGGGCCGTATATGGTGGCCTAAATGGTGTGTGTCGTATATGGTGGCCTATATGGTGGCCTATATGGTGTGTGTCGTATATGGTGGCCTATATGGTGGCCTATATGGTGGGGCCGTATATGGTGGCCTATATGGTGTGTGTCGTATATGGTGGCCTATATGGTGTGTGTCGTATATGGTGGCCTATATGGAGGCCTATATGGTGTGTGTCGTATATGGTGGCCTATATGGTGTGTGTCGTATATGGTGGCCTATATGGTGTGTGTCGTATATGGTGGCCTATATGGTGTGTGTCGTATATGGTGGCCTATATGGTGCCCTATATGGTGGCCTATATGGTGTGTGTCGTATATGGTGGCCTATATTGTGGCCTATATGGTGTGTGTCGTATATGGTGGCCTATATGGTGGCCTATATGGTGTGTGTCGTATATGGTGGCCTATATGGTGTGTGTCGTATATGGTGGCCTATATGGTGGCCTATATGGTGTGTGTGTCGTATATGGTGGCCTATATGGTGGCCTATATGGTGTGTGTCGTATATGGTGGCCTATATGGTGGCCTATATGGTGGCCTATATGGTGTGTGTCGTATATGGTGGCCTATATGGTGGCCTATATGGTGTGTGTCGTATATGGTGGCCTATATGGTGTGTGTCGTATATGGTGGCCTATATGGTGGCCTATATGGTGGCCTATATGGTGGCCTATATGGTGTGTGTCGTATATGGTGGCCTATATGGTGTGTGCCGTATATGGTGGCCTATATGGTGTGTGTCGTATATGGTGGCCTATATGGTGGCCTATATGGTGTGTGTCGTATATGGTGGCCTATATGGTGGCCTATATGGTGGCCTATATGGTGGCCTATATGGTGTGTGTCGTATATGGTGGCCTATATGGTGGCCTATATGGTGTGTGTCGTATATGGTGGCCTATATGGTGGCCTATATGGTGGCCTATATGGTGGCCTATATGGTGTGTGTCGTATATGGTGGCCTATATGGTGTGTGTCGTATATGGTGGCCTATATGGTGGGTCGTATATGGTGGCCTATATGGTGGCCTATATGGGTGTGTCGTATATGTTGGCCCGTATTATGGTGCCTATAATGGTGTGTGTCGTATATGGTGGCCTATATGGTGGCCTATATGGTGTCGTGTCGTATATGGTGGCCCTATATGGTGCCTATATGTGTGGGGCCGTATATGGTGGCCTATATGTGTGTGTCCGTATATGGTGGCCTATATGGTGGTGTGTACGCTATATGGTGGCCTATATGGATGTTGTCCTATATGGTGCCTATAGTGTGTCCGTATATGGTGGCCTATACTGGTGTGTGTCTCTATATGGTGGCCTATATGGGTGTGTGTCGTATATGGTGGCCTATATGGTGGTGTCCGTATATGGTGGCCTATATGGTGTGTGTCCTATATGGTGCCTATATGGTGTGTGTCGTATATGGTGGCCCTATATGGGTGGCCTATATGGTGTGCCTAGGTATGGATGGGTGGCCGTATATGGTGGCCTATAGGGGGGTGTGTCGTATATGTGGCCTATATGGTGGCCTATATGGTGTGTGTCGTATATGGTGGCCTATATGGTGGGCCTATATGGTGTGCCTATATGGTGTTGTCGTATATGGTGGCCTATATGGTGGTGTGCCTATATGGTGCCTATATAGTGTGTGTCCGTATATTGTGGCCCTATATGGTGTGTGTCCTATATGGTGGCCTATATGGTGTGTGTCGTATATGGTGGCCTATATGGTGGCCTATATGGTGGCCTATATGGTGTGTGTCGTATATGGTGGCCTATATGGTGTGTGTCGTATATGGTGGCCTATATGGTGTGTGTCGTATATGGTGGCCTATATGGTGCCCTATATGGAGGCCTATATGGTGTGTGTCGTATATGGTGGCCTATATGGTGTGTGTCGTATATGGTGGCCTATATGGTGGCCTATATGGTGTGTGTCGTATATGGTGGCCTATATGGTGTGTGTCGTATATGGTGGCCTATATGGTGGCCTATATGGTGTGTGTCGTATATGGTGGCCTATATGGTGGCCTATATGGTGTGTGTCGTATATGGTGGCCTATATGGTGGCCTATATGGTGTGTGTCGTATATGGTGGCCTATATGGTGTGTGTCGTATATGGTGGCCTATATGGAGGCCTATATGGTGTGTGTCGTATATGGTGGCCTATATGGTGTGTGTCGTATATGGTGGCCTATATGGTGGCCTATATGGTGTGTGTCGTATATGGTGGCCTATATGGTGGCCTATATGGTGTGTGTCGTATATGGTGGCCTATATGGTGTGTGTCGTATATGGTGGCCTATATGGTGGCCTATATGGTGTGTGTGTCGTATATGGTGGCCTATATGGTGGCCTATATGGTGTGTGTCGTATATGGTGGCCTATATGGTGTGTGTCGTATATGGTGGCCTATATGGTGGCCTATATGGTGTGTGTCGTATATGGTGGCCTATATGGTGGCCTATATGGTGTGTGTCGTATATGGTGGCCTATATGGTGGCCTATATGGTGGCCTATATGGTGTGTGTCGTATATGGTGGCCTATATGGTGTGTGTCGTATATGGTAGCCTATATGGTGTGTGTCGTATATGGTGCCCTATATGGTGGCCTATATGGTGGCCTATATGGTGGCCTATATGGTGGCCTATATGGTGTGTGTCGTATATGGTGGCCTATATGGTGTGTGTCGTATATGGTGGCCTATATGGTGGCCTATATGGTGTGTGTCGTATATGGTGGCCTATATGGTGGCCTATATGGTGTGTGTCGTATATGGTGGCCTATATGGTGGCCTATATGGTGGCCTATATGGTGTGTGTCGTATATGGTGGCCTATATGGTGTGTGTCGTATATGGTGGCCTATATGGTGGCCTATATGGTGGCCTATATGGTGTGTGTCGTATATGGTGGCCTATATGGTGGCCTATATGGTGGCCTATATGGTGGCCTATATGGTGGCCTATATGGTGGCCTATATGGTGGCCTATATGGTGGCCTATATGGTGGCCTATATGGTGGCCTATATGGTGGCCTACATGGTGGCCTATATGGTGGCCTATATGGTGGCCTATATGGTGGCCTATATGGTGGCCTACATGGTGGCCTATATGGTGGCCTATATGGTGGCCTATATGGTGGCCTATATGGTGGCCTATATGGTGGCCTATATGGTGGCCTATATGGTGGCCTATATGGTGGCCTATATGGTGTCCACACTGTAGGTGTGGAGAACTTTTTTCTTTTGTTTTTTTCTACCACAGACGTGGCCAGACATTTACATTACTAACCAGCATATTTACATTTTCTTCTGTCCTCCATGGACAGGGTGAGAGATCTGTTAAACATATAGTTCAAGGGTTTATTGAACACTCAACCACAGAAGGTGATTGTACTGCTTTTAAAATGCTAAGGTAACCTACTTACGTAAATACACAGATCCTGATGCCCCTGTTACATAGCAGTAAATAGGTACCTGGGAGTTAGACAGCTGCTACGGGCTGCTTCCTAAGGGTGTGTATGTGTGTGTGGGGAAAAAAATAAGTAGTTAGTAACAGTTGATTGACAGTTGAGAGGCGGGCCGAAAGAGCAAAGCTCAACCCATGCAAGCGCAACTAGGTGAATACATACATGTATCTCTCTCCTACTCTGACAGGGTTAAGATAACTGATATGTAAGTAGTGTGTTATTAACCACTTAACCACTGAAGGTGATTAAGATGCTTTTACAAGCTCAGGTTATATAGCGGAGAGGAATGAGCTATTAGGAAAGATTACTGGAACTATACCTCACCACACTGGAAGACAAAAGAGTTAGAGGGAGACATGATCATTACCTACACAATTCTCACAGGAATTGACAGGGTAGATAAAGATGAAGTGTTTAACACGGGTGGAACGCGAACAAGGGGACACAGGTGGAAACTGAGTACCCACATGAGCCACAGGGACGTTAGAAAGAACTTTTTCAGTGTCCGAGTAGTTAACAGATGGAATGCATTAGGCAGTAATGTGGTGGAGGCTGACTCCATACACAGTTTCAAGTGTAGATATGATAGAGCCCAGTAGGTTCAGGAACCTGTACACCAGTTGATTGACAGTTGAGAGGCGGGACCAAAGAGCCAGAGCTCAACCCCCGCAAGCACAACTAAGTGAGTACACACACACACACACACACACACACACACACACACACACACACACACAAGTGAGAAGCAGGAGGGAGTGGAGGAAGTACAGAAGACAAAGGACAGAGGACAACAGGATTAGATGTAACAGAGCTAGGAATGATTACATTAACATAAGACGAGTGTCGGAAAGAAATTATGAGAATGATATTGCAGTCAAAGCGAAAAAGCAACCAAAATTACTACATAGCCATATAAGAAGGAAGATGTCGGTAAATGACCAAGTGACAAGACTGAGGAAAACAGAGGGGGCATATACAGAAAGCGACAAGGAAATCTGTGAGGTACTGAATGCCAGTTTCCATGGAGTGTTCACAACCGAGCCTGAGCAGCTCCCATTGTTAGAAGAGATTACCCTAGATGAAAGACTATCAGATATAGAGGTGACAGCAGAGGATGTAATGAAACAGTTGACAACACTGGATGCAACTAAAGCTGTTGGACCAGACAAAGTATCACCGTGGATACTTAAAGAGGCAGCGCAGGCTCTCAGCGTGCCTCTGGCAATGATCTTTAATGAGTCGCTTATGTCGGGAGAATTGCCCAGTTGCTGGAAGAAGGCAAATGTCGTACCGATTTTCAAGAAAGGTGATAGGGAGGAGGCACTTAACTACAGACCTGTATCACTGACAAGCATCCCCTGCAAAATACTTGAAAGAATAATTAGGCTAAGACTTGTTGAACACCTGGAGAGCATTGGGTTTGTAAACAAGCACCAACATGGGTTCTGGACAGGGAAATCATGCCTAACAAACCTTTTAGAATTCTATGATAAAGTAACAAGGATAAGGCAGGACAGAGAAGGCTGGGCAGACTGCATATTTTTTGACTGCCAAAAGGCCTTTGATACAGTATCGCACATGAGACTGCTATACAAACTTGAGAGGCAGGCAGGAGTAAGCGGAAAGGCCCTAGTATGGGTGAAGAACTACCTAACAGGAAGGAGCCAGAGGGTAATGGTAAGGGGCGAGAAGTCGGACTGGCGAACAGTAACAAGTGGAGTACCTCAAGAATCGGTGCTGGGACCAATCCTCTTTCTAATTTACGTTAATGATATGTTTACAGGAGTGGAATCATACATGTCAATGTTTGCGGATGACGCAAAGATAATGAGAAGAGTTGTAACAGACGAGGATTGTAGGATCCTCCAAGAGGACTTAAACAGGTTGCAGAGATGGTCAGGGAAATGGCTACTGGAGTTCAACACCAGTAAATGTAAAGTTATGGAAATGGGATCAGGTGATAGACGACCAAAAGGACAGTACACAATGAAGGGGAACAGCCTACAAGTAACGATTCGAGAAAGAGACCTGGGAGTGGATGTGACACCTAATCTAACTCCTGAGGCACATATAAATAGGATAACGACAGCAGCGTACTCTACACTGGCGAAAATTAGAACTTCATTCAGAAACCTAAGTGAGGAGGCATTTAGGGCGCTTTACACTGCCTACGTGAGACCCGTCTTAGAGTATGCCGCGCCATCATGGAGCCCCCACCTGAAGAAACACATAAGGAAACTGGAAAAGGTTCAGAGGTTTGCGACGAGGCTTGTCCCAGAGTTACGAGGGATGGGATATGAAGAACGTCTGAAGGAACTGAACCTTACAACACTAGAGAAAAGAAGGGAGAGAGGAGATATGATAGGAACATATAAAATACTCAGGGGAATTGACAGAGTGGACATAGACAAAATGTACACACGTAACAATAACAGAACGAGGGGACATGGGTGGAAACTGGAAACTCAGATGAGTCACAGAGATGTTAGGAAGTTTTCTTTTAGCGTGAGAGTAGTAGAAAAATGGAATGCACTTGGGGAACAGGTTGTGGAAGCAAATACTATTCATACTTTTAAAACTAGGTATGATAGGGAAATGGGACAGGAGTCATTGCTGTAAACAACCGATAGCCAGAAAGGCGGGATCCATGAGTCAATGCTCGATCCTGCAAGCACAACTAGGTGAGTACACACTGAACGAAAAGTTCCAAAGTGTGTTTGTACAAAATGAAATCTTCAGGGAACCAGACACAATAAGAATTCCAGAGAACAACATAGAGCACATAGAGGTGTCTAGAGACGAAGTGGAAAAAATGCTCAAGGAGCTAAATAAGAACAAAGCAGTTGGCCCAGATGGAGTTTCACCATGGGTTCTGAGAGAATGTGCACCTGAGCTCAGCATTCCTCTTCAACTGATTTTTCAGGCATCCCTGTTTACAGGAGTTGTAGCTGATGTGTGGAAAAAGGCTAACATAGTTCCAATCTACAAAAGTGGAAGCAGGGAAGACCCCCTCAATTATAGACCTGTGTCATTGACAAGTGTAATAGTCAAAATATTGGAAAAAATAATTAAAACTAAATGGGTAGAACACCTGGAGAGAAATGATATAATATCAGACAGACAGTATGGTTTTCGATCTGGAAGATCCTGTGTATCGAATTTACTCAGTTTCTATGATCGAGCCACAGAGATATTACAGGAAAGAGATGGTTGGGTTGACTGCATCTATCTGGACCTGAAAAAGGCTTTCGACAGAGTCCCACACAAGAGGTTGTTCTGGAAACTGGAACACAATGGAGGGGTGACAGGTAAGCTTCTAACATGGATGAAAAATTTTCTGACTGATAGAAAAATGAGGGCAGTAATCAGAGGCAATGTATCGGAATGGAGAAATGTCACAAGTGGAGTACCACAGGGTTCAGTTCTTGCACCAGTGATGTTTATTGTGTACATAAATGATCTACCAGTTGGTATACAGAATTATATGAACATGTTTGCTGATGATGCTAAGATAATAGGAAGGATAAGAAATTTAGATGATTGTCATGCTCTTCAAGAAGACCTGGACAAAATAAGTAGATGGAGCACCACTTGGCAAATGGAATTTAATGTTAATAAATGTCATGTTATGGAATGTGGAACAGGAGAACATAGACCCCACACAACCTATACATTATGTGAGAAATCTTTAAAGAATTCTGATAAAGAAATAGATCTAGGGGTGGTTCTAGATAGAAAACTATCACCTGAAGACCACATAAAGAATATTGTGCAAGGAGCCTATGCTATGCTTTCTAACTTCAGAATTGCATTTAAATACATGGATGGCGAAATACTAAAGAAATTGTTCATGACTTTTGTTAGGCTAAAGCTAGAATATGCAGCTGTTGTGTGGTGCCCATATCTTAAGAAGCACATCAACAAACTGGAAAAGGTGCAAAGACATGCTACTAAGTGACTCCCAGAACTGAAGGGTAAGAGCTACGAGGAGAGGTTAGAACCATTAAACATGCCAAAACTAGAAGACAGAAGAAAAAGAGGTGATATGATCACTACATACAAAATAGTAACAGGAATTGATAAAATCGATAGGGAAGATTTCCTGAGACCTGGAACTTCAAGAACAAGAGGTCATAGATTTAAACTAGCTAAACACAGATGCCGAAGAAATATAAGAAAATTCACTTTCGCAAACAGAGTGGTAGACGGTTGGAACAAGTTAGGTGAGAAGGTGGTGGAGGCCAAGACCGTCAGTAGTTTCAAAGCGTTATATGACAAAGAGTGCTGGGAAGACGGGACACCACGAGCGTAGCTCTCATCCTGTAACTACACCTAGTTAAGTACACACACACAGGTGTGTAATTACACACCTGTGGAAGAAGCGGGCAAGGACACAGGAGTGCCTGGAGGAGGCTGCCCACCTGGTAATGGTCCCTACACCTGGTAATGGTCCCTACACCTGGTAATGGTCCCCTACACCTGGTAATGGTCCCTACACCTGGTAATGGTCCCCTACACCTGGTAATGGTCCCCTACACCTGCTAATGGTCCCCTACACCTGGTAATGGTCCCCTACACCTGGTAATGGTCCCTACACCTGGTAATGGTCCCTACACCTGGTAATGGTCCCCTACACCTGCTAATGGTCCTCTACACCTGCTAATGGTCCCCTACACCTGCTAATGGTCCCCTACACCTGGTAATGGTCCCCTACACCTGGTAATGGTCCCCTACACCTGCTCATGACGTGCTCACACTAGGGGGGGGGGCTCACGTCTATGTCACAAGTTGATATATTTTGACCTTGAAGAGTTATCAGTGTGAGTGATAACCAAGGTGTAGAATGATAGCGGGTGCTGGCGCGTGCACGCGCGCACATACTCTCGATATATTTGGGGTAAAATATATCATAAATGTCTCTACATTGTGCAATATCAATTGTATATATATTAATTATTTGATCTGTTTGACATACTATTTTAATACCTAATTTTAAGACATTTTTAGACCCACTTTCACTGTATTTGATTATTTCTGGACCTTCTTGTGCCCCAAGATGGGGCCTGCACAGTAGGCCTCCCAGCCCCTGCCTGCACAGTAGGCCTCCCAGCCCCTGCCTGCACAGTAGGCCTCCCAGCCCCTGCCTGCACAGTAGGCCTCCCAGCCCCTGCCTGCACAGCAGGCCTCCCAGCCCCACCTGCACAGTAGGCCTCCCAGCCCCTGCCTGCACAGTAGGCCTCCCAGCCCCTGCCTGCACAGCAGGCCTCCCAGCCCCTGCCTGCACAGTAGGCCTCCCAGCCCCTGCCTGCACAGTAGGCCTCCCAGCCCCTGCCTGCACAGCAGGCCTCCCAGCCCCTGCCTGCACAGTAGGCCTCCCAGCCCCTGCCTGCACAGTAGGCCTCCCAGCCCCCACCAGCCCCCACCTGCACAGCAGGCCTCCCAGCCCCCACCTGCTTAGTAGGCCTCCCAGCCCCCGCCAGGCCCCACCTGCACAGTAGGCCTCCCAGCCCCCACCTGCACAGTAGGCCTCCCAGCCCCCGCCAGGCCCCACCTGCACAGTAGGCCTCCCAGCCCCCACCTGCACAGTAGGCCTCCCAGCCCCCACCTGCACAGTAGGCCTCCCAGACCCCGCCAGGCCCCACCTGCACAGTAGGCCTCCCAGCCCCTGCCTGCACAGTAGGCCTCCCAGCCCCTGCCTGCACAGTAGGCCTCCCAGCCCCTGCCTGCACAGTAGGCCTCCCAGCCCCCACCTGCACAGTAGGCCTCCCAGACCCCGCCAGGCCCCACCTGCACAGTAGGCCTCCCAGCCCCTGCCTGCACAGTAGGCCTCCCAGCCCCTGCCTGCACAGTAGGCCTCCCAGCCCCTGCCTGCACAGTAGGCCTCCCAGCCCCTGCCTGCACAGCAGGCCTCCCAGCCCCTGCCTGCACAGTAGGCCTCCCAGCCCCTGCCTGCACAGTAGGCCTCCCAGCCCCCACCTGCACAGTAGGCCTCCCAGCCCCCGCCACGCCCCACCTGCACAGCAGGCCTCCCAGCCCCCACCAGCCCCCACCTGCACAGCAGGCCTCCCAGCACCCCCCCAGCCCCCACCTGCACAGTAGGCCTCCCAGCCCCCACCTGCACAGTAGGCCTCCCAGCCCCCACCAGCCCCCACCTGCACAGTAGGCCTCCCAGCCCCCACCTGCACAGTAGGCCTCCCAGCCCCCACCTGCACAGTAGGCCTCCCAGCCCCCACCTGCACAGTAGGCCTCCCAGCCCCCGCCTGCTTAGTAGGCCTCCCAGCCCCCGCCAGGCCCCACCTGCACAGTAGGCCTCCCAGCCCCCACCTGCACAGTAGGCCTCCCAGCCCCCACCTGCACAGTAGGCCTCCCAGCCCCCGCCTGCTTAGTAGGCCTCCCAGCCCCCGCCAGCCCCCACCTGCACAGTAGGCCTCCCAGCCCCCACCTGCACAGTAGGCCTCCCAGCCCCCACCAGCCCCCACCTGCACAGCAGGCCTCCCAGCCCCCACCTGCACAGTAGGCCTCCCAGCCCCCACCAGCCCCCACCTGCACAGTAGGCCTCCCAGCCCCCACCTGCACAGTAGGCCTCCCAGCCCCCACCTGCACAGTAGGCCTCCCAGCCCCCACCTGCACAGTAGGCCTCCCAGCCCCCACCAGCCCCCACCTGCACAGCAGGCCTCCCAGCCCCCACCTGCTTAGTAGGCCTCCCAGCCCCCGCCAGGCCCCACCTGCACAGTAGGCCTCCCAGCCCCCACCTGCACAGTAGGCCTCCCAGCCCCCACCAGCCCCCACCTGCACAGCAGGCCTCCCAGCCCCCACCTGCTTAGTAGGCCTCCCAGCCCCCGCCAGGCCCCACCTGCACAGTAGGCCTCCCAGCCCCCACCTGCACAGTAGGCCTCCCAGCCCCCGCCAGGCCCCACCTGCACAGTAGGCCTCCCAGCCCCCACCTGCACAGTAGGCCTCCCAGCCCCCACCTGCACAGTAGGCCTCCCAGACCCCGCCAGGCCCCACCTGCACAGTAGGCCTCCCAGCCCCTGCCTGCACAGTAGGCCTCCCAGCCCCTGCCTGCACAGTAGGCCTCCCAGCCCCTGCCTGCACAGTAGGCCTCCCAGCCCCCACCTGCACAGTAGGCCTCCCAGACCCCGCCAGGCCCCACCTGCACAGTAGGCCTCCCAGCCCCTGCCTGCACAGTAGGCCTCCCAGCCCCTGCCTGCACAGTAGGCCTCCCAGCCCCTGCCTGCACAGTAGGCCTCCCAGCCCCTGCCTGCACAGCAGGCCTCCCAGCCCCTGCCTGCACAGTAGGCCTCCCAGCCCCTGCCTGCACAGTAGGCCTCCCAGCCCCCACCTGCACAGTAGGCCTCCCAGCCCCCGCCACGCCCCACCTGCACAGCAGGCCTCCCAGCCCCCACCAGCCCCCACCTGCACAGCAGGCCTCCCAGCACCCCCCCAGCCCCCACCTGCACAGTAGGCCTCCCAGCCCCCACCTGCACAGTAGGCCTCCCAGCCCCCACCAGCCCCCACCTGCACAGTAGGCCTCCCAGCCCCCACCTGCACAGTAGGCCTCCCAGCCCCCACCTGCACAGTAGGCCTCCCAGCCCCCACCTGCACAGTAGGCCTCCCAGCCCCCGCCTGCTTAGTAGGCCTCCCAGCCCCCGCCAGGCCCCACCTGCACAGTAGGCCTCCCAGCCCCCACCTGCACAGTAGGCCTCCCAGCCCCCACCTGCACAGTAGGCCTCCCAGCCCCCGCCTGCTTAGTAGGCCTCCCAGCCCCCGCCAGCCCCCACCTGCACAGTAGGCCTCCCAGCCCCCACCTGCACAGTAGGCCTCCCAGCCCCCACCAGCCCCCACCTGCACAGCAGGCCTCCCAGCCCCCACCTGCACAGTAGGCCTCCCAGCCCCCACCAGCCCCCACCTGCACAGTAGGCCTCCCAGCCCCCACCTGCACAGTAGGCCTCCCAGCCCCCACCTGCACAGTAGGCCTCCCAGCCCCCACCTGCACAGTAGGCCTCCCAGCCCCCACCTGCACAGTAGGCCTCCCAGCCCCCACCAGCCCCCACCTGCACAGCAGGCCTCCCAGCCCCCACCTGCTTAGTAGGCCTCCCAGCCCCCGCCAGGCCCCACCTGCACAGTAGGCCTCCCAGCCCCCACCTGCACAGTAGGCCTCCCAGCCCCCACCTGCACAGTAGGCCTCCCAGCCCCCACCAGCCCCCACCTGCACAGCAGGCCTCCCAGCCCCCACCTGCTTAGTAGGCCTCCCAGCCCCCGCCACGCCCCACCTGCACAGTAGGCCTCCCAGCCCCCACCTGCACAGCAGGCCTCCCAGCCCCCACCTGCTTAGTAGGCCTCCCAGCCCCCGCCAGGCCCCACCTGCACAGTAGGCCTCCCAGCCCCCGCCAGGCCCCACCTGCACAGTAGGCCTCCCAGCCCCCACCTGCACAGTAGGCCTCCCAGCCCCCACCTGCACAGTAGGCCTCCCAGCCCCCGCCAGGCCCCACCTGCACAGTAGGCCTCCCAGCCCCCACCTGCACAGTAGGCCTCCCAGCCCCCACCTGCACAGTAGGCCTCCCAGCCCCCGCCAGGCCCCACCTGCACAGTAGGCCTCCCAGCCCCCACCTGCACAGTAGGCCTCCCAGACCCCGCCAGGCCCCACCTGCACAGTAGGCCTCCCAGCCCCCACCTGCACAGTAGGCCTCCCAGACCCCGCCAGGCCCCACCTGCACAGTAGGCCTCCCAGCCCCCACCACGCCCCACCTGCACAGTAGGCCTCCCAGCCCCCGCCTACACAGTAGGCCTCCCAGACCCCGCCAGGCCCCACCTGCACAGTAGGCCTCCCAGCCCCCACCTGCACAGTAGGCCTCCCAGACCCCGCCAGGCCCCACCTGCACAGTAGGCCTCCCAGACCCCACCACGCCCCACCTGCACAGTAGGCCTCCCAGCCCCCACCACGCCCCACCTGCACAGTAGGCCTCCCAGACCCCGCCAGGCCCCACCTGCACAGTAGGCCTCCCAGCCCCCACCTGCACAGTAGGCCTCCCAGCCCCCACCTGCTTAGTAGGCCTCCCAGACCCCGCCAGGCCCCACCTGCACAGTAGGCCTCCCAGCCCCCACCTGCACAGTAGGCCTCCCAGCCCCCACCTGCTTAGTAGGCCTCCCAGACCCCGCCAGGCCCCACCTGCACAGTAGGCCTCCCAGCCCCCACCTGCACAGTAGGCCTCCCAGCCCCCACCTGCACAGTAGGCCTCCCAGCCCCCACCTGCTTAGTAGGCCTCCCAGCCCCCACCTGCCCCACCTGCACAGTAGGCCTCCCAGCCCCCACCTGCTTAGTAGGCCTCCCAGCCCCCACCAGCCCCACCTGCACAGTAGGCCTCCCAGCCCCCACCTGCTTAGTAGGCCTCCCAGCCCCCACCTGCCCCACCTGCACAGCAGGCCTCCCAGCCCCCACCTGCTTAGTAGGCCTCCCAGCCCCCACCAGCCCCACCTGCACAGTAGGCCTCCCAGCCCCCACCTGCTTAGTAGGCCTCCCAGCCCCCGCCTGCACAGTAGGCCTCCCAGCCCCCACCTGCACAGTAGGCCTCCCAGCCCCCGCCTGCACAGTAGGCCTCCCAGCCCCCACCTGCACAGTAGGCCTCCCAGCCCCCACCTGCACAGTAGGCCTCCCAGCCCCCACCTGCTTAGTAGGCCTCCCAGCCCCCGCCTGCTTAGTAGGCCTCCCAGCCCCCACCTGCTTAGTAGGCCTCCCAGCCCCCACCTGCACAGTAGGCCTCCCAGCCCCCACCTGCACAGCAGGCCTCCCAGCCCCCACCTGCTTAGTAGGCCTCCCAGCCCCCACCTGCTTAGTAGGCCTCCCAGACCCCACCACGCCCCACCTGCACAGCAGGCCTCCCAGCCCCCACCTGCACAGTAGGCCTCCCAGCCCCCACCTGCTTAGTAGGCCTCCCAGACCCCACCACGCCCCACCTGCACAGTAGGCCTCCCAGCCCCCGCCACGCCCCACCTGCACAGTAGGCCTCCCAGCCCCCACCTGCTTAGTAGGCCTCCCAGCCCCCACCAGCCCCACCTGCACAGTAGGCCTCCCAGCCCCCGCCACGCCCCACCTGCACAGTAGGCCTCCCAGCCCCCACCACGCCCCACCTACACAGTAGGCCTCCCAGCCCCCACCACGCCCCACCTGCACATTAGGCCTCCCAGCCCCCGCCACGCCCCACCTGCACAGTAGGCCTCCCAGCCCCCGCCACGCCCCACCTGCACAGTAGGCCTCCCAGCCCCCACCACGCCCCACCTGCACAGTAGGCCTCCCAGCCCCCACCAGCCCCACCTGCACAGTAGGCCTCCCAGCCCCCACCTGCACATTAGGCCTCCCAGCCCCCGCCACGCCCCACCTGCACAGTAGGCCTCCCAGCCCCCGCCACGCCCCACCTGCACAGTAGGCCTCCCAGCCCCCACCACGCCCCACCTGCACATTAGGCCTCCCAGCCCCCACCACGCCCCACCTGCACAGTAGGCCTCCCAGCCCTCGCCACGCCCCACCTGCACAGTAGGCCTCCCAGCCCCCGCCACGCCCCACCTGCACAGTAGGCCTCCCTGCCCCCACCACGCCCCACCTGCACATTAGGCCTCCCAGCCCCCGCCACGCCCCACCTGCACAGTAGGCCTCCCAGCCCCCGCCACGCCCCACCTGCACAGTAGGCCTCCCAGCCCCCACCACGCCCCACCTGCACAGTAGGCCTCCCAGCCCCCACCACGCCCCACCTGCACAGTAGGCCTCCCAGCCCCCGCCACGCCCCACCTGCACAGTAGGCCTCCCAGCCCCCGCCACGCCCCACCTGCACAGTAGGCCTCCCAGCCCCCGCCACGCCCCACCTGCACAGTAGGCCTCCCAGCCCCCACCACGCCCCACCTGCACAGTAGGCCTCCCAGCCCCCGCCACGCCCCACCTGCACAGTAGGCCTCCCAGCCCCCACCACGCCCCACCTGCACAGTAGGCCTCCCAGCCCCCGCCACGCCCCACCTGCACAGTAGGCCTCCCAGCCCCAGCCACGCCCCACCTGCACAGTAGGCCTCCCAGCCCCCACCTGCACAGTAGGCCTCCCAGCCCCAGCCACGCCCCACCTGCACAGTAGGCCTCCCAGCCCCCACCAGCCCCACCTGCACAGTAGGCCTCCCAGCCCCCACCAGCCCCCACCTGCACAGTAGGCCTCCCAGCCCCCACCTGCACAGTAGGCCTCCCAGCCCCCACCAGCCCCACCTGCACAGTAGGCCTCCCAGCCCCCACCAGCCCCCACCTGCACAGTAGGCCTCCCAGCCCCCACCTGCACAGTAGGCCTCCCAGCCCCCACCTGCACAGTAGGCCTCCCAGCCCCCACCTGCACAGTAGGCCTCCCAGCCCCCACCTGCACAGTAGGCCTCCCAGCCCCCTCCAGTCCCACCTGCACAGTAGGCCTCCCAGCCCCCACCTGCACAGTAGGCCTCCCAGCCCCCTCCAGTCCCACCTGCACAGTAGGCCTCCCAGCCCCCACCAGCCCCACCTGCACAGTAGGCCTCCCAGCCCCCTCCAGTCCCACCTGCACAGTAGGCCTCCCAGCCCTCGCCACGCCCCACCTGCACAGTAGGCCTCCCAGCCCCCACCAGCCCCACCTGCACAGTAGGCCTCCCAGCCCCCTCCAGTCCCACCTGCACAGTAGGCCTCCCAGCCCTCGCCACGCCCCACCTGCACAGTAGGCCTCCCAGCCCCCACCAGGCCCCACCTGCACAGTAGGCCTCCCAGCCCCCACCACGCCCCACCTGCACAGTAGGCCTCCCAGCCCCCGCCACGCCCCACCTGCACAGTAGGCCTCCCAGACCCCGCCAGGCCCCACCTGCACAGTAGGCCTCCCAGCCCCCACCTGCACAGTAGGCCTCCCAGCCCCCGCCAGGCCCCACCTGCACAGTAGGCCTCCCAGCCCTCGCCACGCCCCACCTGCACAGTAGGCCTCCCAGACCCCGCCAGGCCCCACCTGCACAGTAGGCCTCCCAGCCCCCACCTGCACAGTAGGCCTCCCAGCCCCCGCCAGGCCCCACCTGCACAGTAGGCCTCCCAGCCCCCACCTGCACAGTAGGCCTCCCAGCCCCCGCCACGCCCCACCTGCACAGTAGGCCTCCCAGCCCCCACCAGCCCCACCTGCACAGTAGGCCTCCCAGCCCCCACCACGCCCCACCTGCACAGTAGGCCTCCCAGCCCCCACCTACACAGTAGGCCTCCCAGCCCCCACCTGCACAGTAGGCCTCCCAGCCCCCACCAGCCCCCACCTGCACAGTAGGCCTCCCAGCCCCCACCAGCCCCCACCTGCACAGTAGGCCTCCCAGCCCCCGCCAGGCCCCACCTGCACAGTAGGCCTCCCAGGCCCCACCTGCACAGTAGGCCTCCCAGCCCCCACCACGCCCCACCTGCACAGTAGGCCTCCCAGCCCCCGCCAGGCCCCACCTGCACAGTAGGCCTCCCAGCCCCCACCACGCCCCACCTGCACAGTAGGCCTCCCAGCCCCCACCTACACAATAGGCCTCCCAGCCCCCACCAGCCCCCACCTGCACAGTAGGCCTCCCAGCCCCCACCAGCCCCCACCTGCACAGTAGGCCTCCCAGCCCCCACCTGCACAGTAGGCCTCCCAGCCCCCGCCTGCACAGTAGGCCTCCCAGCCCCCACCAGGCCCCACCTGCACAGTAGGCCTCCCAGCCCCCACCACGCCCCACCTGCACAGTAGGCCTCCCAGCCCCCGCCAGGCTTCACCTGCACAGTAGGCCTCCCAGCCCCCGCCACGCCCCACCTGCACAGTAGGCCTCCCAGCCCCCACCAGCCCCCACCTGCACAGTAGGCCTCCCAGCCCCCACCTGCACAGTAGGCCTCCCAGCCCCCACCACGCCCCACCTGCACAGTAGGCCTCCCAGCCCCCACCAGCCCCCACCTGCACAGTAGGCCTCCCAGCCCCCACCTGCACAGTAGGCCTCCCAGCCCCCACCTGCACAGTAGGCCTCCCAGCCCCCGCCAGGCCCCACCTGCACAGTAGGCCTCCCAGCCCCCACCTGCACAGTAGGCCTCCCAGCCCCCACCTGCACAGTAGGCCTCCCAGCCCCCACCTGCACAGTAGGGCTCCCAGCCCCCACCTGCACAGTAGGCCTCCCAGCCCCCGCCAGCCCCCACCTGCACAGTAGGCCTCCCAGCCCCCGCCAGCCCCCACCTGCACAGTAGGCCTCCCAGCCCCCGCCAGCCCCCACCTGCACAGTAGGCCTCCCAGCCCCCGCCAGCCCCACCTGCACAGTAGGCCTCCCAGCCCCCGCCACGCCCCACCTGCACAGTAGGCCTCCCAGCCCCCGCCACGCCCCACCTGCACAGTAGGCCTCCCAGCCCCCACCAGCCCCCACCTGCACAGTAGGCCTCCCAGCCCCCGCCTGCACAGTAGGCCTCCCAGTCCCCACCTGCACAGTAGGCCTCCCAGCCCCCACCTGCACAGTAGGCCTCCCAGCCCCCACCTGCACAGTAGGCCTCCCAGCCCCCACCAGCCCCCACCTGCACAGTAGGCCTCCCAGCCCCCACCTGCACAGTAGGCCTCCCAGCCCCCACCAGCCCCCACCAGCCCCCACCTGCATAGTAGGCCTCCCAGCCCCCACCTGTACAGTAGGCCTCCCAGCCCCCACCTGCACAGTAGGCCTCCCAGTCCCCACCTGCACAGTAGGCCTCCCAGCCCCCACCTGCACAGTAGGCCTCCCAGCCCCCACCTGCACAGTAGGCCTCCCAGCCCCCGCCTGCACAGTAGGCCTCCCAGCCCCCGCCTGCACAGTAGGCCTCCCAGCCCCTGCCTGCACAGTAGGCCTCCCAGCCCCTACCTGCACAGTAGGCCTCCCAGCCCCCACCTGCACAGTAGGCCTCCTAGCCTCCACCTGCACAGTAGGCCTCCCAGCCCCCACCTGCACAGTAGGCCTCCCAGCCCCCACCTGCACAGTAGGCCTCCCAGCCCCCACCTGCACAGTAGGCCTCCCAGCCACCCACCTGCACAGTAGGCCTCCCAGCCCCCACCTGCACAGTAGGCCTCCCAGCCCCCACCTGCACAGTAGGCCTCCCAGCCCCCACCTGCACAGTAGGCCTCCCAGCCCCCACCTGCACAGTAGGCCTCCCAGCCCCCACCTGCACAGTAGGCCTCCCAGCCCCCACCAGCCCCCACCTGCATAGTAGGCCTCCCAGCCCCCACCTGTACAGTAGGCCTCCCAGCCCCCACCTGCACAGTAGGCCTCCCAGTCCCCACCTGCACAGTAGGCCTCCCAGCCCCCACCTGCACAGTAGGCCTCCCAGCCCCCACCTGCACAGTAGGCCTCCCAGCCCCCGCCTGCACAGTAGGCCTCCCAGCCCCCGCCTGCACAGTAGGCCTCCCAGCCCCTGCCTGCACAGTAGGCCTCCCAGCCCCTACCTGCACAGTAGGCCTCCCAGCCCCCACCTGCACAGTAGGCCTCCTAGCCTCCACCTGCACAGTAGGCCTCCCAGCCCCCACCTGCACAGTAGGCCTCCCAGCCCCCACCTGCACAGTAGGCCTCCCAGCCCCCACCTGCACAGTAGGCCTCCCAGCCACCCACCTGCACAGTAGGCCTCCCAGCCCCCACCTGCACAGTAGGCCTCCCAGCCCCCACCTGCACAGTAGGCCTCCCAGCCCCCACCTGCACAGTAGGCCTCCCAGCCCCCACCTGCACTGTAGGCCTCCCAGCCCCACCTGCACAGTAGGCCTCCCAGCCCCCGCCACGCCCCACCTACACAGTAGGCCTCCCAGCCCCCGCCACGCCCCACCTACACAGTAGGCCTCCCAGCCCCCACCTGCACTGTAGGCCTCCCAGCCCCACCTGCACAGTAGGCCTCCCAGCCCCCGCCACGCCCCACCTGCACAGTAGGCCTCCCAGCCCCCGCCAGGCCCCACCTGCACAGTAGGCCTCCCAGCCCCCACCACGCCCCACCTGCACAGTAGGCCTCCCAGCCCCCGCCACGCCCCACCTACACAGTAGGCCTCCCAGCCCCCGCCTACACAGTAGGCCTCCCAGCCCCCGCCACGCCCCACCTACACAGTAGGCCTCCCAGCCCCCACCTGCACAGTAGGCCTCCCAGCCCCCGCCACGCCCCACCTACACAGTAGGCCTCCCAGCCCCCGCCAGGCCCCACCTGCACAGTAGGCCTCCCAGCCCCCGCCACGCCCCACCTGCACAGTAGGCCTCCCAGCCCCCGCCAGCCCCCACCTGCACAGTAGGCCTCCCAGCCCCCGCCAGCACAGTAGGCCTCCTAGCCCCCACCTGCACAGTAGGCCTCCCAGCCCCCACCTGCACAGTAAGGCTCCCAGCACCCCCCCAGCCCCCACCTACACAGTAGGCCTCCCAGCCCCCGCCAGCACAGTAGGCCTCCCAGCCCCCGCCAGCACAGTAGGCCTCCTAGCCCCCACCTGCACAGTAGCCCTCCCAGCCCCCACCTGCACAGTAAGGCTCCCAGCACCCCCCCAGCCCCCACCTACACAGTAGGCCTCCCAGCCCCCGCCAGCACAGTAGGCCTCCCAGCCCCCGCCAGCACAGTAGGCCTCCCAGCCCCCACCTGCACAATAGGCCTCCCAGCCCCCGCCCCACCTACACTGGACCGTGTTATCACCACCTATATACACCTGTCTTGGTGTGATTCACGCATCATCCAAAACTGTGTTTAAATGTTACCAATAAGTAGTGTTGATACAAGGCCGCTCCACACCGCGATAAGATTGTCGTGAGGGTATTTGTGTCGTCTGAGACTTGTTCCTTCTTGACACTTTGTTGTCGTGGTTGTATCCCGAGCCCTGAGACCATTCAGCTAGGATGGCCAGACTGTCGCCGCTTCCCCTACTGGCGCTTCTCAACGGGGCTCTTTGGTTGTTCCTCTCCTCTCAACAGTCAGTCAGTCAGGCGCAGTCACAGTGAGAGGTTGTGTTAGCTGGAGCTCCGATTGTAGTAACATTATTATAGCAATAATGGAAGGATTAGTGAAGGAACTGATGAATCTAGTTGGAACTCTGAGAGCAGAGATGAATTCCCTACGAGAGGAGGTACGACAGCTGAAACATTGAGAAGAAATGGAGGAGACCAATATTAAAAAGACTTCATCGTGGAAAGTCATTAAGGACAGGGGTCTTAAGAAGACCTTGACAAGGCCGCCTACAGACGCCCTAAGGACAGCAAACTCATTTGCCGTGTTGGAAGACGAGTGCTGTGGTGAGCCTGCAGTTCACTCGAAACGGAAATCAACAAAGAGCAATGAAGCGCAGGCCCCTCAAAGTGCTCAGAAAGTTAAGGAGGTACCTAAGCGAATTTTGGTTGTGGGAGATTCCCAGGTGAGGTATTTAGACAGGACGTTTTGTGCCAGAGATAGGGGGAACATGTTAAGGGTTTGCCATCCGGGAGCTGGAATTGGTGATATTGGTGATACATGAAAGATATTATGACGGGAAATGGGAACAAACCCATTATTTGTATTAGTGCAGGGGGTAATGATGTTGGGCGAGTTAGGAGTGAGGAACTGATAAAGAAATTTAATAAAGACATAGAATTAGTTAGGAGCAAGGGAGGAATCCCGATCATATGTGGCATTCTTCCAAGAAAGGGAGTGGGAAATGAATGGATGTCGAGGGCAATTGGTGTCAATTGCCGGCTAGAAAGATATTGCAAATCAAATGCAATATCTTTCATAGACAACTGGGGACACTTCTATGGAAGAAATGAAATGTATGCTCGTGATGGGGTGCATCTATCGAGAGCTGGGGTTGTTGCTGTTGCGAACTCGTTGGAAGAAGTGGTTAGAGGTGTTTGTTTGGGTTTAAACTGTTAGTAGATAGAGGTATGGGAATTGATTTGGAGGAAGGAGGTAATAAAAGTATGTGTTCGTGGGAGAAACAAATTGGCAAAATGATCAGGGAAAGAAAAGGGCCTCAAAATAACAATTCACTTAGGGTATATTACACTAACAGTAGAAGTCTAAGAAATAAAATAAACGTGTTAAATACTCTTGTCTGCACAGAAAAAATAGATATTATTGCACTTAACGAAACGTGGATGAATGTAGAAAATAGAGAACTATTAGCTGAATATCAAATAAATGGATTTAAACTATTTCACACAGATAGATATATTAGACGAGGAGGGGGAGTAGCCATATATGTTAGGGACAATTTGAAATGTAGTCTCAAAGAGGGAATCAAAACTGAGCCACACACAGAAACTATTTGGATAGAATTAAACGAAAAAGCAAATAATATTATAATAGGAGTTATATATAGGCCACCAAATTTAGACAGAATGGAAGCAAAGCATCTATGGGATGAAATATCTAGAGCATCTAGATCTAACAGTATTTATGTCATGGGTGACTTTAATTTTAGTGGAATAAACTGGTTGAACAAAACAGGGATTAGTGAAGCAGAAGATTTTCTAGAATTAATTGACGATTGCTTTCTTATGCAACACATTAAGGAACTAACACGGGAAAATAATATTTTAGATTTAGTGTTAACTAACAGGGAAACACAAATTAATGACATCGAAATAGGGAGTGAGCTAGGGAACAGTGATCACAAAGTAATCAGATTTAGCATAGAATGGAATAGACCAGTAGGAGAAAATTATGTTAAAGTGTCAGATTTTCGAAAAGCTGATTTTAATAGCCTAAGAATTTTTTTGGGTCAATTTGATTGGAAACTCTTGGGTATGGGGTGTGGGCCGGTCTTGGAGCGAGACATGAACCCAGCGACAGGTGATGTAAAAGGGGATTTCGATGTGGATTCAAAATATAATTTATTTAAAAATATTCTAAACAAAGCCCAGGAACGTAGTATACCATACAAATTGAATAGATCGAATACTAATGACCCAAAGTGGATAACAAAGGATCTGAAGAACCTTATAGGTAAAAAGAGAGCGTGGTACAAAAGGATTAAGAATGGGGAGGTCACTTTAGAACAGGAATTCGTACAACTGGTTAGAAATGTTAAAAAAGATATAAGGAAAGCAAAAAGAAACTACGAAGTTCGCATAGCAGAGCAAGCAAAGTCAAATCCTAAAGGTTTTTTTCAGTTATATCGAACTAAGACTAGGGAAAGGATAGGTCCATTAAAATCTGAGACAGGTCAAATAACGGATAATGATGTCGGAAAATCCGACACCATTTAATATATCATACAGATAATAGCTGTGTTGTATAAACAAGTTACCCATAGAAAACGTAACTTGTAGTGGAATTACCGTCTAAAGAAAACGGGATATCATCACCACATACTATTATAATTCACCACCTATTATGGTGGGAATTATTCTTAAATACATTAGTCTTTGGACTTTACCATCATAAAAACATCTCATATAAATTAACTTAATTATCAATATTAAAGTAGAGTAAATGTGACCCTTCTATCACTTTTTGACAAGTGGACAATGTAAGCCAGGCGTCAGAGGGGAGGAAGGAGGGCAGCCATTGTTGTGTCACCTCCGAGACGTGTGGAGTAAATTCGGCTCCTATCATATCTGGACAATGTCGGCCAGTAACGTCAATAGTATGGAGTGTTAAACAGCCATTGTTTTTTATACGAGACCAGAGGCTCACACGGGAGCAAATTCAGCTCCTGTTAAATTTACTTGGACGTAGTGTTATGGAAACCAAAGGTGTACCATTGTCAACACGCTGTCTACAAATTCAAGTTGAGTGTCTATCCGAAACCCGTTTATCATTCATTTATGGCCATTAATGTCAGGATATAGGGTGACCCGGTTAGATCACGTGGAAGCCTCAAACTAAAGGTAATTAAGCCAGGTCTTCAATGTTCCATGTACTGTATAGTGTTTTCTCTGATATAGCTTGTCATATATAGGATTCTGGCTTCACAGCTAGCGCACTTTTGACAGGTCAAGACGAGGATGGAAGACTTTGTGCACCAGTTACTGGGTGACGGAAGCTACCTCAAAGAGGATAATTTGGTGTCTACACCCTAGTTATACCTGGTGGACTAACCTGCTGTACTATAAGATAAGGAACCTTTTCAATGTATGTAGTCAATACTGTAGTTTGATTGGCTGCATATATATATAAACTAATAAACCCCCCTTAATGTGTAGAGGATCGATTTGTGAGATTAAGAGATTATTGCAGAAATACAGTCCACTTATCATTATACAAATTGCTATCGAAGTATATAAATTAACGTAAATATATATTCATATAAATTAAATAAATATAAATCTCACAGGTCGGTTCCCACATTATTTGGTCATCTTCGAACCGGATGACGGATTATTTGATCCTTTGAACCCACATTTGGTCATCTTAGTACCGGATGAACCAGTTATCCAGTGGATTCATTAAATATACTAGTGCAGTGTGATTTAAACAAAGGCCAGCCAGTCAAAGACGGAAGCGTAGCCTCGAGGGAGCTCAGGAGCCTCCCTCAGTTCAGTTCAGCCTCATCAGCGGTTTCATACACACCCACAGACATTTGGTGGCGTGTTATTCTGTGAAATGACAGCGCTAATATAGAAGCCAGCCAAATTAGTGACTGTGTCTTCGCGTGATTGTTCACGGATTTCGTGGTGTTACATTTCGCGAGAGATTATCTACGAATTTTGTGGACTTTATTTCGCGAGGTCACTAATAATATTTAATACTTCTAGATAATATTAGAAGTTTCATAGAGGCTAATTAAGAGGCTATTATCAATAATTGTGTATATTATTTCTCCAAAATAGAGAATTATTTAATATAAATTGCACTAGTGATCACAGTATAATATTTACTAATTGCCAACCCACAACAGGGTAGGATAAAACCATTGACTAGTTGAACTATTATCGTTCATCCTAGTCCCATTATTACTATAGTCAGTTGTACTATATTGATCAACCTAACACCATTAATGAAAGGTGCAAACCCTATTTTGGGTGTAATTTTTATCAACTCGAGTTGAGTTGTGTATATATAATAATTTACTTATGATCATTACACCTTTGAGTGATTAATTAGTGTCTCTACCATCCTAGGGTGATATAGAAGAGCTAACCTAAAGGTACTTCCAGTGACACTGGTTTATCACTCAAATCATTAGTGTGTATGATTGTATATATATAATGTGTATTAATTTTAAGTGCTAACCTCTAGTAGAGGTAGGATTATTGCCTAGTGAGTGCAGAATTTACCCTAGGCTACCATTAGTGTTTGTTCAGTATTATGAGCAGCCCAAGTACAAGTCCCACAAGGCTTCACCAACGAGCCAGTATGGATAATGCAGGGAGAATGAAAAGAACCCTTGCAGGTCTTAAAGGCCACTTAACAAGACAGATCAAGAAATGTGAAGATTTGTCACAACAATCTCAAGTTGATTATGCTGACCTGGAAAGCTATTATCAAGCAGCTGCAGGTAAATTTGAGCAAATCAAATGCCAAATAGCAACATATGTGGCTGAACTTGCCAACACCAATTTATCAGAAACAGAAATAGATGACATTATGGTTGATCTAGCGAGTTATGAAGATCACACTCAGGCCACGTTACAGCCTTATGTCAAATTAATTGCCCAAAACAAGGCAACAGCAACAGCAACAACAACAACAGTTGCATGTAATACGAGTCAAGCAGAAGCTCGACTCCCTCCAATTAATTTACCCACTTTCTCAGGAAAAGATGAGGAAGATTGGGACGAATTTTGGAACAAATTCGTTGACCTTGTAGACTCAAAACAATCTTTACCAAAGAGTAGTAAATTCTCTTATTTGCAAGGCCAATTATCAGGTGAGGCTAAAACAGTAGTATCCCATCTGAGATTAACTAATGAAGGCTATGATCTGGCAGTAAAACTCCTCAAGGATAATTATGCTGATCCAGAAGTAAGAACATCACATTTAGTTCATGAGCTGTTGCATTTACCCCCACCGGAGGCTTCAGCTGATTCACTCCAAGTCTTCAAGCTGGAGGTAGAATCATTGATCAATGCCCTCAGCCTGACAGCAGATACAAACGGGGCTGAGTGGGTCTTGAAAATAATTGTCCAGGAGAAAATACCTAGGGACATATTGAGACAAATGAGTGCTCATTACAATAAAAGCATCTTATCCATGAATGAAATATCTGAAGGTTTAAAGTCAGTAGTTCATCAATTACGAACACATGACAAATTAAAACCACCAAGTAAACCCTCAGAAACCAATAATAGTAAACCACAGAGTACCAAAGGTACTCCAAATCAATCTAGACAATATAATTCAACACCAAAGTGGAACAGTAGCAGTGTGGTCGTATATGCAGTGGGACCCTCCAAGCCTATAGTTACTGTGTCACCCAAGAACGTGACACCAAAGGGTACAGGAAACTATGGAACATGTTTGTTCTGCAATGAGAAACATTCAATGTACCACTGCTCTAATTTTCCTGATAGTGACGCCCGTGTTGAGCGACTCAAAGATTTGCAACATTGCACGAGGTGCCTCAGGAAACATAACATCAAGGATTGTGATACCCAATTACACCCTTGTAATAGGTGTAACAAAGGTCAGCACCATGCAGCATTGTGCAGAGACACCAAAAGAACGTCTCCAAACCCCAAGGTGGAAGATAGCATTCCCACCACAGTACAGTACTGCAAGGTGCAACAAACAAAGAGTGTCCAATCAGCAAAGTCTAAAGGTAATACGACTTTGCCTACTGCCCAAATTACCATCCTGAATAAGAGGGCCAAGGTCCATACCCGTGGGTTGTTTGACCAAGGATCCCAGAGAACATATATCACTAAAAAGTTGGCAGATGAACTACAATTAAGGCCTGTAGCCCAGATGTCATTCAACATCTCAGGGTTTGTAACAGATGCAGGACCTCAAGTCTACCAGGTGGTACAACCATCAGTACGCTTAGGCAGGTACGTCTGTCGAGTACAAGCCATTGTGGTGGACAAAATACCAGTAGACCTACAAGTACAAGGTCTGAGAGCAACAGCCAAATTCCTGAGAAATAGAGGAATAAAATTGGCAGATAATATTAAGTCTGATCACCTCACCGACTTCGGTCTCCTTGTAGGGGCAGACTATTGTCATCGATTCATCGGTAGCCCTACTAAATATCAGGGTATAACCATGTTAAACTCTGCAGGAGGTAAATTACTCTCAGGCCCAGTATCAAGCCTGAGGAGACCTATGGCTGCAGATAAACAATACCAATAGAAACTAAATTTGTCAGCTGATTATATTTCTCCAGTAGCATTATACTAAGGAGATTACAGCTGACTATACCAACAGAGGTTGATGTTAGTATCATCATTTAAAGCTGAAGATGAGTTCATGAGGCCTCAGTGGCAAATCAGTGAACAGTAGCTTAAACAGCTACAAGTCACTGCGACCAGTGTCACTGAACCCACTGCAGTCTCAGAACCATACTTTACTTTAATGATGAGCTATTCAATCTTCTGAATCAATTAACTAAATTAAACCCTAATAAATCTGATGACTGATTTGATACATTTATTATTTAATCAAGATGTATTCCATGGGCCTCAGTGTTTATATATCAGTGACCAGTTACCTGAAGAAACTTCAAGTTATATCTAATGTCACTGATCTCACTGCAGTCCCTGAATCATACTTGACTGTAGTACTTGATCACATTCAGTCTTCTGGGTTAAATAATATGTAATAAGGCTTGAATATTAGCCTTTCAAGAGTTGACAGGGAAATGAAATTGCATTAGACTTCTAACCCCTGCAACTCTAGTACGGGACATCCGTCCTGTACGAACAGACACACAAATGTGTGATTACTAACTACTAACATCAAATTAATCTAATAATTCGAAGGAGGAGTATCGGTGTTCGTCTGTTCTAAACAGGACTTCGACCCGTGAGCAGCCCCCTGGGGAATTATGTCGGAAAATCCGACACCATTTAATATATCATACAGATAATAGCTGTGTTGTATAAACAAGTTACCCATAGAAAACGTAACTTGTAGTGGAATTACCGTCTAAAGAAAACGGGATATCATCACCACATACTATTATAATTCACCACCTATTATGGTGGGAATTATTCTTAAATACATTAGTCTTTGGACTTTACCATCATAAAAACATCTCATATAAATTAACTTAATTATCAATATTAAAGTAGAGTAAATGTGACCCTTCTATCACTTTTTGACAAGTGGACAATGTAAGCCAGGCGTCAGAGGGGAGGAAGGAGGGCAGCCATTGTTGTGTCACCTCCGAGACGTGTGGAGTAAATTCGGCTCCTATCATATCTGGACAATGTCGGCCAGTAACGTCAATAGTATGGAGTGTTAAACAGCCATTGTTTTTTATACGAGACCAGAGGCTCACACGGGAGCAAATTCAGCTCCTGTTAAATTTACTTGGACGTAGTGTTATGGAAACCAAAGGTGTACCATTGTCAACACGCTGTCTACAAATTCAAGTTAAGTGTCTATCCGAAACCCGTTTATCATTCATTTATGGCCATTAATGTCAGGATATAGGGTGACCCGGTTAGATCACGTGGAAGCCTCAAACTAAAGGTAATTAAGCCAGGTCTTCAATGTTCCATGTACTGTATAGTGTTTTCTCTGATATAGCTTGTCATATATAGGATTCTGGCTTCACAGCTAGCGCACTTTTGACAGGTCAAGACGAGGATGGAAGACTTTGTGCACCAGTTACTGGGTGAGGAAGCTACCTCAAAGAGGATAATTTGGTGTCTACACCCTAGTTATACCTGGTGGACTAACCTGCTGTACTATAAGATAAGGAACCTTTTCAATGTATGTAGTCAATACTGTAGTTTGATTGGCTGCATATATATATAAACTAATAAACCCCCCTTAATGTGTAGAGGATCGATTTGTGAGATTAAGAGATTATTGCAGAAATACAGTCCACTTATCATTATACAAATTGCTATCGAAGTATATAAATTAACGTAAATATATATTCATATAAATTAAATAAATATAAATCTCACAGGTCGGTTCCCACAAATGACAAGGAGATGAGTAGTATTTTTAACAAATATTTTATATCTGTATTTACTAAAGAAGAACTTAACAATATGCCTTCAGCCGAACAAGTCTATGTGGGTGGGGATGAGGACAGGTTGACTAGTTTAGCAGTTACCAGGGAGGATGTAATTAAACAATTAGAAAAACTCAAACCAAACAAATCCCCAGGGCCGGATGAAGTGTTTGCCAGGGTGCTTAAAGAATGCAAAGAGGAGCTTTCCGAGCCACTGTCTACCATATTTAATAAATCAATAGAGTCAGGCAGAGTGCCAGAGTCATGGAAGGTTGCTAATGTGATACCAGTTTTTAAGAAAGGAGATAGATCACTTGCGTCTCACTATCGACCAATTAGCCTAACGTCTATTGTGGGAAAGTTACTCGAATCTATAATAGCAAATAAAATTCGTCTTCATCTTGAAAAACATAAATTAATAATTGAGTCGCAACATGGTTTTATAAATGGCCGTTCATGTTTAACAAATTTGTTATCTTTTAATTCTAGCATAGTTGAGGCAGTTGATAGTGGTAAGGATTGCGATGTTGTGTACCTTGACTTTAGCAAAGCTTTTGATACAGTGCCACGTGAAAGACTAATTAAAAAGATAGAGTCTCATGGTATTGGGGGTGCTATATTAAGTTGGATTAGGGCATGGCTATACCAAAGGAAACAGAGAGTTAGTATAAATGGAATCAAGTCAGAGTGGGAAAATGTTGTAAGTGGAGTGCCTCAAGGCTCTGTCCTGGGACCTCTGTTGTTTATAATATATATTAATGATTTAGATTCAGGTTTGAGTAGCAACATTTGTAAATTTGCTGATGATACGAAAATCGGTAGGGAAATTAATTCGGAGGAGGACTCACTATCACTTCAAGTTGATCTAGATAGGGTTTTGAAATGGTCAAAGGATTGGCAAATGCAGTTTAATGCTGATAAATGTAAAGTTCTGAGGTTAGGTAATGATGATACAGTTACAAGATACGAGCTAGATGGTGTTGAGATTGCGAAGTCGGATTGCGAAAGGGATCTGGGAGTTATGATTAGTAAGAATTTAAAACAAAAGGATCAATGCATAAATGTTCGTAATAAGGCAAATCGGACACTTGGATTTATTAATCGCAGCGTTAGTAACAAGACACCTGGTGTGGTTCTCAAGCTATATCTTGCTCTAGTTAGGCCCCATTTAGATTATGCAGTTCAGTTTTGGTCGCCGTATTATAGAATGGATATAAGAACATAAGAACATAAGAACAAAGGTAACTGCAGAAGGCCTATTGGCCCATACGAGGCAGCTCCTATTCTATAACCACCCAATCCCACTCATATACTTGTCCAACCCGTGCTTGAAACAATCGAGGGACCCCACCTCCACAATGTTACGCGGCAATTGGTTCCACAAATCAACAACCCTGTTACTGAACCAGTAACAGGGTTACTGGTTCAGTATATAAATTCACTATATAAATATTCAGTATATAAATATAAATTCAGTATTATAAATTCACTTGAACGTGTCCAGCGTAGGATGACTAAGTTAATTCCCCAAATTAGAAATCTTTCATATGAAGAAAGATTAACAAAGCTTAAGTTGCATTCACTGGAAAGGCGAAGAGTTAGGGGTGACATGATAGAGGTTTACAAGTGGGTGAATGGACATAACAAAGGGGATATTAATAGGGTATTAAAAGTATCAACACAAGACAGAACACGAAACAATGGGTATAAATTGGATAAGTTTAGATTTAGGAAAGACTTGGGTAAATACTGGTTCAGTAACAGGGTTGTTGATTTGTGGAACCAATTGCCGCGTAACATTGTGGAGGTGGGGTCCCTCGATTGTTTCAAGCATGGGTTGGACATGTATATGAGTGGGATTGGGTGGTTATAAATAGGAGCTGCCTCGTATGGGCCAATAGGCCTTCTGCAGTTACCTTTGTTCTTATGTTCTTGCCACTCTCCATAGTGTATAGTAAGTCACTGGAGACGGGAGACCTACCAGAAAATCCGTAGGAGCCGTAGGGAAGGTTCGAACCCAAGCTGCGGGTGTTCTCACACTTTTAGCGACCATACTCTTGTGTGTATGTGTGTGTGTTGGAGATGTTGAGCAGTGGGTGTAGAGCAGACTGTACTAGAGCAGAGTACTCTAGTGTGTGTGTGTGAGTGTTGGAGATGTTGAGCAGTGGGTGTAGAGCAGACTGTACTAGAGCAGAGTACTCTAGTGTGTGTGTGTGTGAGTGTTGGAGATGTTGAGCAGTGGGTGTAGAGCAGACTGTACTAGAGCAGAGTACTCTAGTGTGTGTGTGTGAGTGTTGGAGATGTTGAGCAGTGGGTGTAGAGCAGACTGTACTAGAGCAGAGTACTCTAGTGTGTGTGTGTGAGTGTTGGAGATGTTGAGCAGTGGGTGTAGAGCAGACTGTACTAGAGCAGAGTACTCTAGTGTGTGTGTGTGAGTGTTGGAGATGTTGAGCAGTGGGTGTAGAGCAGACTGTACTAGAGCAGAGTACTCTAGTGTGTGTGTGTGAGTGTTGGAGATGTTGAGCAGTGGGTGTAGAGCAGACTGTACTAGAGCAGAGTACTCTAGTGTGTGTGTGTGAGTGTTGGAGATGTTGAGCAGTGGGTGTAGAGCAGACTGTACTAGAGCAGAGTACTCTAGTGTGTGTGTGTGAGTGTTGGAGATGTTGAGCAGTGGGTGTAGAGCAGACTGTACTAGAGCAGAGTACTCTAGTGTGTGTGTGTGAGTGTTGGAGATGTTGAGCAGTGGGTGTAGAGCAGACTGTACTAGAGCAGAGTACTCTAGTGTGTGTGTGTGAGTGTTGGAGATGTTGAGCAGTGGGTGTAGAGCAGACTGTACTAGAGCAGAGTACTCTAGTGTGTGTGTGTGAGTGTTGGAGATGTTGAGCAGTGGGTGTAGAGCAGACTGTACTAGAGCAGAGTACTCTAGTGTGTGTGTGTGAGTGTTGGAGATGTTGAGCAGTGGGTGTAGAGCAGACTGTACTAGAGCAGAGTACTCTAGTGTGTGTGTGTGAGTGTTGGAGATGTTGAGCAGTGGGTGTAGAGCAGACTGTACTAGAGCAGAGTACTCTAGTGTGTGTGTGTGAGTGTTGGAGATGTTGAGCAGTGGGTGTAGAGCAGACTGTACTAGAGCAGAGTACTCTAGTGTGTGTGTGTGAGTGTTGGAGATGTTGAGCAGTGGGTGTAGAGCAGACTGTACTAGAGCAGAGTACTCTAGTGTGTGTGTGTGTTGGAGATGTTGAGCAGTGGGTGTAGAGCAGACTGTACTAGAGCAGAGTACTCTAGTGTGTGTGAGTGTTGGAGATGTTGAGCAGTGGGTGTAGAACAGACTGTACTAGAGCAGAGTACTCTAGTGTGTGTGTGTGTTGGAGATGTTGAGCAGTGGGTGTAGAGCAGACTGTACTAGAGCAGAGTACTCTAGTGTGTGTGAGTGTTGGAGATGTTGAGCAGTGGGTGTAGAGCAGACTGTACTAGAGCAGAGTACTCTAGTGTGTGTGTGAGTGTGTTGGAGATGTTGAGCAGTGGGTGTAGAGCAGACTGTACTAGAGCAGAGTACTCTAGTGTGTGTGTGAGTTGGAGATGTTGAGCAGTGGGTGTAGAGCAGACTGTACTAGAGCAGAGTACTCTAGTGTGTGTGTGAGTTGGAGATGTTGAGCAATGGGTGTAGAGCAGACTGTACTAGAGCAGAGTACTCTAGTGTGTGTGTGAGTGTTGGAGATGTTGAGCAGTGGGTGTAGAGCAGACTGTACTAGAGCAGAGTACTCTAGTGTGTGTGTGAGTTGGAGATGTTGAGCAATGGGTGTAGAGCAGACTGTACTAGAGCAGAGTACTCTAGTGTGTGTGTGTGAGTGTTGGAGATGTTGAGCAATGGGTGTAGAGCAGACTGTACTAGAGCAGAGTACTCTAGTGTGTGTGTGAGTACTCTTATAAATATATATATATGTTTGTGACCATGTCCCCCCCCCCCCTGCCCGCAGGTCCCGCAAGCGGCGGAGCTCACACTGTGAGGAGGACCAGATGGATGAGTGTGCGGCAGCCATGGTGCTCATGAAGCTCTCCTGCTCACCCCGCTCACCGCTCATGCCTGATGGTGAGTACCTCTTGTTGTTGTTCTTGTTGTCTCACAGCTGCTCCACCTGCTGTTGTGGGCGGGGGTTGAGCTCTGGCTCTGTCGACCCGCCTCAAAACTATTAATCAATCAACTGATTCCTCCCCCCCCTCTCTCTCTCACACACCTCAGGAAGCAGCTCTCTAACTACCAGGTAAATATTTACTGCTAGGTGAACAGAGGCATCAGGATGAAATTACACTCTGCCCATTTGTTTCCGCCATCGCCTGGGATCGATCCCCCCGAACACAGGAGTACGAATCCCAAGCGCTGTCCACTCAGTTGTCAGGCCCCCTACATGGCGTTGTTGGTGTGTGTGTGTGTGTGTGTGTGTGTGTGTGTGTGTGTGTGTGTGTGTGTGTGTGTGTGTGTGTGTGTGTGTGTGTGTGTGTGTATTCACCTAGTTGTGTTTGCGGGGGTTGAGCTCTGGCTCTTTGGTCCCGCCTCTCAACTGTCAATCAACAGGTGTACAGATTCCTGAGCCTACTGGGCTCTATCATATCTACACTTGAAACTGTGTATGGAGTCAGCCTCCACCACATCACTTCCTAATGCATTCCATTTATTAACTACTCTGACACTGAAAAAATTCTTTCTAACGTCTCTGTGGCTCATCTGGGTACTAAGTTTCCACCTGTGTCCTGTGTGTGTGTGTGTGTGTGTGTGTGTGTGTGTGTGTGTGTGTGTGTGTGTGTGTGTGTGTGTGTGTGTGTGTACTCACCTTGTTGTACTCACTTAGTTGTGTTTGCGGGGGGGGGGGTTGATCTTTGGCTCTTTGGTCCCGCCTCTCAACCGTCAATCTACAGGTGTACAGGTTCCTGAGCTTCTCGAGCTCCATCATATCTACATTTGAAACTGTGTATGGAGTCAGCCTCCACCACATCACTGCCTAATGCATTACATTACATTTCTAACTACTCTGACACTGAAAAAGTTCTTTCTAATGTCTCTGTGGCTCATTTGGGTACTCGAGTGTCCATCACTCTTATCACAAATTCTGCAACTCCTCTGCTCAACTGTTGTTTCCATTCCATATCTCCATGGATATTTGTATCCAAGACGGATTCTCGCTATTACTGATTCTCTCCCTCGTCCTCCTCCTCTTCGGCCATAATGATTGGGATTGCCAGCTGCAACCATGTTGTACCATCGTACAGATTCACTGGTTTGTGCTTCTATCCTCCTTTCCTCAGTTACCTTGTCACGGTGATGTTGCCTGACAATACCTCTAATTTGTAGAAGAGTCTTGGGTATGAAGTATTCAATATGGTCTCCTTCAGCGCCTTCAGCAGCCAGCACATCTGCTCGGTCATTCCCACATATTCCAACATGGGAGGGGATCCTCAACATGGGAGGGGATCCCCAACATGGGAGGGGCTCCCCCAACATGGGAGGGGATCCACAGAAACTTGATGACTCTTCCCTGATTGGTAAGTACTCTCACAGCTCTCTTAATTTCAGCGACTATTGCAAGATTTTCTGCCCGATTTTTACTTAGGCTTTGCAGTGCTGCTTTTGAATCAGTGCAAATCACTGCACCATTAGTGTTCCGTTCAAGAAACCTTAACGTCATAACAATGGCAGTTAGCTCTGCTTGCGTTGAAGAGGCATAGTTCTCAATACGCACTTTTTCTTCATTTCTGCGTTGGAAAGTATTATCCTTGATTACCGTGTATGCTGCACCAGCCCTGCCATTGACAGGATTAGATGACCCGTCAGTGTAGATTTGATCTAGTTCATCTCCGGCTTCTTTATAAATTTCCTCAAGATAATTGTGTCTCATTTCTTGAGTTATCATGTTGGACGTTTTCGTTGTCATCTCATTGATGATAATCCTGCATGAGTCATCCTCCCAGGGAGGTAACCTCTCTACAGGCAGGAGCTCACGGGCTTGCTCAAGCAGGTGAAGCTCTTCCAGGTAGCAGACTGATCTGTGATGCCATTTTTTGCTTCTCCTGTTTCCTCCTGAAAGTAACACAGAACTCAGTTTTGTCTTGGCAATATCATTGTAATGGGGATCTCTGGCTATCCTAATTGCAAGCTTAGCATTCAGCTCCTGAATTCTGCTTTTAACACTGGGGAGGGACAACTCCTCTCGTAGATTAGACGTTTTGGCAGTTCTTGGGACTCCAAGGATGATTGTCATGGCTTCATTCTGAATGCATTCATGTTTTTTCATATCGCTTTGGGAGTAGGTGCCCAGAACTGGTGAGACATAGTCTATGACGGAGCGCACATAGGCTGTGTACATCATTTTAAGCACGGCAATAGAGGCTCCATGACCATTCCAGGTCATAGCTTTCAGTGCCCTGAGTCGACTTTTGCATGTTCCTATGAGTTGGTTGAGCTCCTCTTTCTTCCCCTTGTTAGAGCCGACAGTGACGCCAAGGTACCGATAGTGGTCAACCCATTCAAGTGTTACACCATTAATTTGCAGTTCTTCATTTGCTCTCCGCTTGTGATGAGAGTTTGCTTTTGTCTTGTTTGTGGAGAGTGAAACCGAGCTCAATACATTTCCTTCCAAGGAGTTCAATGGACTGTTTAATTTTTCCCAAGGTGGGAGCTTGTATTAGGACATCATCTGCATATCCCACTTGTTGTGCTCCTTCCGGAAAGTCAATATTTACAATGGCGTTCATAAGTACATTGAATAGTGTAGGGCTTAAGACTCCGCCTTGGGGGATCCCGAGTTCCATATTCATTGTTCTGGAGACTGCTCCATTGAAGCAGACCTTGGCTTTCCTTCCTGTGAGGTAGTCTTTAGTCCATTTCATGAGTCTCCCCTTGACACCCATGCATGCAAGCTCGTCCAGGATCGCAATCCCCTGTGCTTTGTTGAAGGCTCCTTTGATGTCAACAAATACAGAGTACTTAGCTGTGTCATTAGCCAAGTAATTAACTATACAATTTGCTGTGCTCCGTCCTTTAACAAATCCATTGACCCCCTCCCCTAACCTGCCTATTTTGTGCAACAGTCGGTGTAGGATGATCCTTTCAAGCATCTTGCAAGTGCATGACATGAGACTGATAGGTCTGTAATTGTCAGGGTCATTAGGCTTCGGTATGAGGACAATTATTGCATGTTTCATTGTGTGGGCAACACTCCACTTAGGAATGACTTGTTAAACAGGTGGAGTAGTGGATTCCCAGACACTTCACACAGTGCATTGAGTATGTCGTAGGTGACGCCATCTTCACCAGGTGCTGTACTTTTACCCTTTTTCATACTTCTTGGGTGGATACTTCTTGGATACTTCATACTACTTTCATACTTTCATACTTCTTTCCTTACTTCCTGGGCTGTGATTGGTTGACCCTTACTTCCTGGGCTGTGATTGGTTGCTCCTTACTTCCTGGGCTGTGATTGGTTGCCCATATTCGTCATCACTAGACAGTGCTCTTGTTATCCTAATCCTTCTGTCATCATGTCGCAGGAGCTGTTCCCTGCTTACTTCTGCAGGGAGGGAGGAGGAGGATGCTGCATCACTCCACTTGTGGATTAGTTCCTCAGCCTTACCCTGGGGGGTCTTTGTGAGCCGCAGGCCGGGTTCCTCAGCCTTACCCTGGGGGTCTTTGTGAGCCGCAGGCCGGGTTCCTCAGCCTTACCCTGGGGGTCTTTGTGAGCCGCAGGCCGGGTTCCTCAGCCTTACCCTGGGGGTCTTTGTGAGCCGCTGGCCGGGTTCCTCAGCCTTACCCTGGGGGTCTTTGTGAGCCGCTGGCCGGGTTCCTCAGCCTTACCCTGGGGTCTTTGTGAGCCGCAGGCCGGGTTCCTCAGCCTTACCCTGGGGGTCTTTGTGAGCCGCTGGCCGGGTTCCTCAGCCTTACCCTGGGGGTCTTTGTGAGCCGCTGGCCGGGTTCCTCAGCCTTACCCTGGGGGGTCTTTGTGAGCCGCAGGCCGGGTTCCTCAGCCTTACCCTGGGGGTCTTTGTGAGCCGCAGGCCGGGTTCCTCAGCCTTACCCTGGGGGTCTTTGTGAGCCGCAGGCCGGGTTCCTCAGCCTTACCCTGGGGGTCTTTGTGAGCCGCAGGCCGGGTTCCTCAGCCTTACCCTGGGGGTCTTTGTGAGCCGCAGGCCGGGTTCCTCAGCCTTACCATGGGGGTCTTTGTGAGCCGCAGGCCGGGCTCTGCCCCCCTTAGCTACCTGTATCTTGGCCCACACTTGTCTTGCAGATGTTTCTCTTCCAATAGAGCTGGTGAACTCAAGCCACTGTCTTTCCCGCTCTTTAATCTTCTCTTCCCTGGCTACTTGACACACAGTTTTAAACAGCTCTTGGTTACTCTCAGTGGGATGTCTCCGGTGCTCTCTACTCACGTCTCGCACATTTGCGTTAAGCATCTTTATGTAATCTTTCTCATAACATTTTATTTTCTTCCTCTGAGGGTTACTTCGCCCAGGTGCACGGCGCGGAACTCTAATACAACTCTAATTGATGTTGTTTTTCATGCAGCTACTTGGAACCAAAAGTTGCAAGTAGCACTGGCCGTGGTGAGCCCGTAGTGGACTTACCTGGCACAGGAGCGGGACAAGTAGCACTGGCCGTGGTGAGCCCGTAGTGGACTTACCTGGCACAGGAGCGGGGCAAGTAGCACTGGCCGTGGTGAGCCCGTAGTGGACTTACCTGGCACAGGAGCGGGGCAAGTAGCACTGGCCGTGGTGAGCCCGTAGTGGACTTACCTGGCACAGGAGCGGGGCAAGTAGCACTGGCCGTGGTGAGCCCGTAGTGGACTTACTTGGCACTGGAGCGGGGCAAGTAGCACTGGCCGTGGTGAGCCCGTAGTGGACTTACCTGGCACTGGAGCGGGGCCAGTAGCACGGGCTATGGTGAGCCCGTAGTGGACTTACCTGGCACTGGAGCGGGGCCAGTAGCACGGGCTATGGTGAGCCCGTAGTGGACTTACCTGGCACAGGAGCGGGGCCAGTAGCACGGGCTATGGTGAGCCCGTAGTGGACTTACCTGGCACAGGAGCGGGGCAAGTAGCACTGGGCTATGGTGAGCCCGTAGTGGACTTACCTGGCACTGGAGCGGGGCAAGTAGCACGGGCTATGGTGAGCCCGTAGTGGACTTACCTGGCACAGGAGCGGGGCAAGTAGCACGGGCTATGGTGAGCCCGTAGTGGACTTACCTGGCACAGGAGCGGGGCAAGTAGCACGGGCTATGGTGAGTCCGTAGTGGACTAACCTGGCACAGGAGCGGGGCAAGTAGCACTGGCCGTGGTGAGCCCGTAGTGGACTTACCTGGCACTGGAGCGGGGCAAGTAGCACGGGCTATGGTGAGCCCGTAGTGGACTTACCTGGCACTGGAGCGGGGCAAGTAGCACGGGCTATGGTGAGCCCGTAGTGGACTTACCTGGCACAGGAGCGGGGCAAGTAGCACGGGCTATGGTAAGCCCGTAGTGGACTTACCTGGTACAGGAGCGGGGCAAGTAGCACGGGCTATGGTGAGCCCGTAGTGGACTTACCTGGCACAGGAGCGGGGCAAGTAGCACGGGCTATGGTGAGCCCGTAGTGGACTTACCTGGCACAGGAGCGGTGCAAGTAGCACGGGCTATGGTGAGCCCGTAGTGGACTTACCTGGCACAGGAGCTGTGCAAGTAGCACGGGCTATGGTGAGCCCGTAGTGGACTTACCTGGCACAGGAGCGGGGCAAGTAGCACGGGCCGTGGTGAGCCCGTAGTGGACTTACCTGGCACAGGAGCGGGGCAAGTAGCACGGGCTATGGTGAGCCCGTAGTGGACTTACCTGGCACAGGAGCGGGGCAAGTAGCACTGGCTATGGTGAGCCCGTAGTGGACTTACCTGGCACAGGAGCGGTGCTGTAAGTGTGTTTAGTGGTGGTGTCTAGATGTTTACATACATGTTGGAGCAGTTAGCAGTACATTATGTGTCAATAACTGTGGCCTGGTGAGTGATGGCGACCTTAATGTTACTACAAGTGTTCCTCTTCTGGTCGTCTTCCTCCCACTCTCTCTCTCTCACACACACACACACACACACACACACACACACACACACACACACACACACACACACACACACACACACACACACACACACACACACACACAACAGGGGTCTCGTAGCCTGGTGGATAGCGCGCAGGACTCGTAATTCTGTGGCGCGGGTTCGATTCCCGCACGAGGCAGAAACAAAATGGGCAAAGTTTCTTTCACCCTAAGTGCCCCTGTTACCTAGCAGTAAATAGGTACCTGGGAGTTAGTCAGCTGTCACGTGCTGCTTCCTGGGGTGTGTGTGTGTGTGGTGTGGGGGAAAAAAAGAAAAAAAAAAGTAGTTAGTAAACAGTTGATTGACAGTTGAGAGGCGGGCCGAAAGAGCAAAGCTCAACCCCCGCAAAACACAACTAGTAAACACACACACACACACACACACACACACACACACACACACACACACACACACACACACACACACACACACACACACACACACACACACACATACACACACACAAACACACACACACACACACACACACACACACACACACACACACACACACACACACACACACACACACACACACACACAGACAGACAGTAGTTTTAAAGCATTATATGACAAAGAGTACTGGGAAGACGGGACACCACGAGCGTAGCTCTCATCCTGTAACTACACTTAGGTAATTACACACACACGACACAGCTTGTCCAGGGCGACCTGGACAAGCTGGAGGAATGGTCGAGAAACTGGCTACTAAAGTTTAACTGGTGTACAGATTCTTGAGCCTATTGGGCTCTATCATATCTACATTTGAAATGTTTTTTCCAATGTAGTTTGAAGTTTCCACCTGTGCCCCCTTGTTCGTGTTCCCACCCGTGCTGAAGAGTTTGTCTATGTCCACCCTATCTATTCCCCTGAGAATTTTGTAGGTGGTTATCATGTCTCCCCTTACTCTTCTGTTTTCCAGGGACGTGAGGTTCAGCTCCTGTAGCCTTTCCTCGTAGCTCATACCTCTTTGTTCCGGGACTAGTTTGGTGGCATACCACTGAATCTTCTCTAAGTTTATCTTGTGTTTAACTAGGTATGAACTCCAGGCTGGAGCTGCATACTCCAGGATTGGTCTGACATAAGTGGTATACAGGGTCCTGAACGATTCCTTGTTCAACGCCGTGAGTGTGTGTGCGCGCACGTGAGTGTGAGCAAGAACAGTTCATGCGCAAGCACTCACTCACTCTGTTTAATATTTTAATATGTATGGTGTGGGTGTGGGGCCAGGTGTGGGGCCGGGTGTGGGGCCGGGTGTGGGGCCGGGTGTGGGGCCGGGTGTGGGGCCGGGTGTGGGGCGGGGTGTGGAGCCGGGTGTGGGGCCGGGTGTGGGCCGGGGTGTGGGGCCGGGTGTGGGGCCGGGTGTGGGGCCGGGTGTGGGGCCGGGTGTGGGGCCGGGTGTGGGGCCGGGTGTGGGCCGGGCTGTGGGGCCGGGTGTGGGGCCGGGTGTGGGGCCGGGTGTGGGGCCGGGTGTGGGGCCGGGGTGTGGGGCCGGGGTGTGGGGCCGGGTGTGGGGCCGGGTGTGGGGCCGGGTGTGGGCCGGGGTGTGGGGCCGGGTGTGGGGCCGGGTGTGGGGCCGGGGTGTGGGGCCGGGTGTGGGGCCGGGTGTGGGGCCGGGTGTGGGGCCGGGTGTGGGGCCAGGGTGTGGGGCCGGGTGTGGGGCCGGGTGTGGGGCCGGGGTGTGAGGCCGGGTGTGGGCCGGGGTGTGGGGCCGGGTGTGGGGCCGGGGTGTGGGGCCGGGTGTGGGGCCGGGTGTGGGGCTGGGTGTGGGGCCGGGTGTGGGCCGGGGTGTGGGGCCGGGTGTGGGGCCGGGGTGTGGGGCCGGGGTGTGGGGCGGGGTGTGGGGCCGGGTGTGGGGCCGGGTGTGGGGCCGGGTGTGGGGCCGGGGTGTGGGGCCGGGTGTGGGGCCGGGTGTGGGGCCGGGGTGTGGGGCCGGGTGTGGGGCCGGGTGTGGGGCGGGGTGTGGAGCCGGGTGTGGGGCCGGGTGTGGGGCCGGGTGTGGGGCCGGGTGTGGGCCGGGGTGTGGGGCCGGGTGTGGGGCCGGGTGTGGGCCGGGGTGTGGGGCCGGGTGTGGGGCCGGGTGTGGGGCCGGGGTGTGGGGCAGGGTGTGGGGCTGGGTGTGGGGCCGGGTGTGGGGCCGGGTGTGGGGCCGGGTGTGGGCCGGGGTGTGGGGCCGGGTGTGGGGCCGGGGTGTGGGGCCGGGTGTGGGGCCGGGTGTGGGGCCGGGGTGTGGGGCCAGGTGTGAGGTCGGGTGTGGGGCCGGGTGTGGGGCCGGGTGTGGGGCCGGGGGTGGGGTGGGGTGTGGGGCGGGGTGTGGGGCCGGGTGTGGAGCCGGGTGTGGGGCCGGGTGTGGGGCCGGGTGTGGGCCGGGTGTGGGGCCGGGTGTGGGCCAGGTGTGAGGCCGGGCGTGGGGCCGGGTGTGGGCCGGGTGTGGGGCCGGGTGTGGGGCCGGGTGTGGGCCAGGTGTGGGGCCGGGTGTGGGGCCGGGTGTGGGGCGGGGTGTGGGGCCGGGTGTGGGGCCGGGTGTGAGGCCGGTTGTGGGCCGGGGTGTGGGGCCGGGTGTGGGGCGGGGTGTGGGGCCGGGTGTGGGCCGGGGTGTGGGGCCGGGTGTGGGGCGGGGTGTGGGGCTGGCGCCAACTGTGTGCCAGAGCCGCCATGTGGTGGTGGGTCGAGTTACAGCAACATGTAAGGCTCACATAACATGTCACACACGTCACGTGACCACAGGCGGGACTGTTGCTGCTGCTGGTGGGTTTTTAATTTTGCTCCGAGGGGCAGCGTGACTCATCCTGTGAGTGAACACACCGCCATAGTGACAGTATTGGGCAGCGTCACTCATCCAGTGAGTGAACACACCGCCATAGTGACAGTATTGGGCAACGTCACTCATCCTGTGAGTGGACACACCACCATAGTGACAGTATTGGGCAGCGTCACTCATCTTGTGAGTGGACACACCGCCATAGTGACAGTATTGGGCAGCGCCACTCATCCTGTGAGTGGACACACCGCCATAGTGACAGTATTGGGCAGCGCCACTCATCCTGTGAGTGGACACACCGCCATAGTGACAGTATTGGGCAGCGTCACTCATCCTGTGAGTGAACATACCGCCATAGTGACAGTATTGGGCAGCGCCACTCATCCTGTGAGTGGACACACCGCCATAGTGGCAGTATTGGGCAGCGCCACTCATCCTGTGAGTGGACACACCGCCATAGTGACAGTATTGGGCAGAACCACTCATTTTGTGAGTGGACACACCGCCATAGTGACAGTATTGGGCAGCGTCACTCATCTTGTGAGTGGACACACCACCATAGTGACAGTATTGGGCAGCACCACTCATTTTGTGAGTGGACACACCACCATAGTGACAGTATTGGGCAGCGCCACTCATCCTGTGAGTGGACACACCACCATAGTGACAGTATTGGGCAGCGCCACTCATCCTGTAAGTGGACACACCGCCATAGTGACAGTATTGGGCAGCGCCACTCATCCTGTGAGTGGACACACCGCCATAGTGACAGTATTGGGCAGCACCACTCATCCTGTGAGTGGACACACCGCCATAGTGACAGTATTGGGCAGCGTCACTCATCCTGTGAGTGGACACACCGCCATAGTGACAGTATTGGGCAGCGTCACTCATCCTGTGAGTGGACACACCGCCATAGTGACAGTATTGGGCAGCGTCACTCATCCTGTGAGTGGACACACCACCATAGTGACAGTATTGGGCAGCGTCACTCATCCTGTGAGTGGACACACCACCATAGTGACAGTATTGGGCAGCGTCACTCATCCTGTGAGTGGACACACCGCCATAGTGACAGTATTGGGCAGCGCCACTCATCCTGTGAGTGGACACACCGCCATAGTGACAGTATTGGGCAGCGTCACTCATCCTGTGAGTGAACAGACCGCCATAGTGACAGTATTGGGCAGCGCCACTCATCCTGTGAGTGAACATACCGCCATAGTGGCAGTATTGGGCAGCGCCACTCATCCTGTGAGTGGACACACCGCCATAGTGACAGTATTGGGCAGCGTCACTCATCCTGTGAGTGGACACACCGCCATAGTGACAGTATTGGGCAGCACCACTCATCCTGTGAGTGGACACACCGCCATAGTGACAGTATTGGGCAGCGTCACTCATCCTGTGAGTGGACACACCGCCATAGTGACAGTATTGGGCAGCGTCACTCATCCTGTGAGTGGACACACCGCCATAGTGATAGTATTGGACAGCGTCACTCATCCTGTGAGTGGACACACCGCCATAGTGACAGTATTGGGCAGCGTCACTCATCCTGTGAGTGGACACACCGCCATAGTGACAGTATTGGGCAGCGCCACTCATCCTGTGAGTGGACACACCGCCATAGTAACAGTATTGGGCAGCGCCACTCATCCTGTGAGTGGACACACCGCCATAGTGGCAGTATTGGGCAGCGCCACTCATCCTGTGAGTGGACACACCGCCATAGTGACAGTATTGGGCAGCACCACTCATCCTGTGAGTGGACACACCGCCATAGTGACAGTATTGGGCAGCGCCACTCATCCTGTGAGTGGACACACCGCCATAGTGACAGTATTGGGCAGCGCCACTCATCCTGTGAGTGGACACACCGCCATAGTGACAGTATTGGGCAGCGTCACTCATCCTGTGAGTGAACATACCGCCATAGTGACAGTATTGGGCAGCGTCACTCATCTTGTGAGTGGACACACCGCCATAGTGACAGTATTGGGCAGCGTCACTCATCCTGTGAGTGAACACACCGCCATAGTGACAGTATTGGGCAGCGTCACTCATCCTGTGAGTGAACACACCGCCATAGTGACAGTATTGGGCAGCGTCACTCATCCTGTGAGTGGACACACCGCCATAGTGACAGTATTGGGCAGCGTCACTCATCCTGTGAGTGGACACACCGCCATAGTGACAGTATTGGGCAGCGCCACTCATCCTGTGAGTGGACACACCGCCATAGTGACAGTATTGGGCAGCGTCACTCATCCTGTGAGTGGACATACCGCCATAGTGACAGTATTGGGCAGCGTCACTCATCCTGTGAGTGAACATACCGCCATAGTGACAGTATTGGGCAGCACCACTCATCCTGTGAGTGGACATACCGCCATAGTGACAGTATTGGGCAGCACCACTCATCCTGTGAGTGGACATACCGCCATAGTGACAGTATTGGGCAGCGCCACTCATCCTGTGAGTGGACACACCGCCATAGTGACAGTATTGGGCAGCGCCACTCATCCTGTGAGTGGACACACCGCCATAGTGACAGTATTGGGCAGCGCCACTCATCCTGTGAGTGGACACACCGCCATAGTGACAGTATTGGGCAGCGCCACTCATCCTGTGAGTGGACACACCGCCATAGTGACAGTATTGGGCAGCGCCACTCATCCTGTGAGTGGACACACCGCCATAGTGACAGTATTGGGCAGCGTCACTCATCCTGTGAGTGAACACACAGCCATAGTGACAGTATTGGGCAGCGTCACTCATCTTGTGAGTGGACACACAGCCATAGTGACAGTATTGGGCAGTGCCACTCATCCTGTGAGTGGACACACCGCCATAGTGACAGTATTGGGCAGCGCCACTCATCCTGTGAGTGGACACACCGCCATAGTGACAGTATTGGGCAGCACCACTCATCCTGTGAGTGAACACACCGCCATAGTGACAGTATTGGGCAGCGCCACTCATCCTGTGAGTGGACACACCGCCATAGTGACAGTATTGGGCAGCGCCACTCATCCTGTGAGTGGACACACCGCCATAGTGACAGTATTGGGCAGCGTCACTCATCCTGTGAGTGAACATACCGCCATAGTGACAGTATTGGGCAGCGTCACTCGTCCTGTGAGTGAACATACCGCCATAGTGACAGTATTGGGCAGCGTCACTCGTCTTGTGAGTGGACACACCGCCATAGTGACAGTATTGGGCAGCGTCACTCATCCTGTGAGTGAACATACCGCCATAGTGACAGTATTGGGCAGCGCCACTCATCCTGTGAGTGGACACACCGCCATAGTGACAATATTGGGCAGCGCCACTCATCCTGTGAGTGGACACACCGCCATAGTGACAGTATTGGGCAGCGTCACTCATCCTGTGAGTGGACACACCACCATAGTGACAGTATTGGGCAGCGTCACTCATCCTGTGAGTGGACACACCACCATAGTGACAGTATTGGGCAGCGTCACTCATCCTGTGAGTGGACACACCACCATAGTGATAGTATTGGGCAGCGTCACTCATCCTGTGAGTGGACACACCGCCATAGTGACAGTATTGGGCAGCGCCACTCATCCTGTGAGTGGACACACCGCCATAGTGACAGTATTGGGCAGCGTCACTCATCCTGTGAGTAAACAGACCGCCATAGTGACAGTATTGGGCAGCGCCATTCATCCTGTGAGTGAACATACCGCCATAGTGGCAGTATTGGGCAGCGCCACTCATCCTGTGAGTGGACACACCGCCATAGTGACAGTATTGGGCAGCGTCACTCATCCTGTGAGTGGACACACCGCCATAGTGACAGTATTGGGCAGCGCCACTCATCCTGTGAGTGGACACACCGCCATAGTGACAGTATTGGGCAGCGCCACTCATCCTGTGAGTGGACACACCGCCATAGTGACAGTATTGGGCAGCGTCACTCATCCTGTGAGTGGACACACCGCCATAGTGACAGTATTGGGCAGCGTCACTCATTCTGTGAGTGGACACCGCCATAGTGACAGTATTGGGCAGCGTCACTCATTCTGTGAGTGGACACACCGCCATAGTGACAGTATTGGGCAGCGTCACTCATCCTGTGAGTGGACACACCACCATAGTGACAGTATTGGGCAGCGTCACTCATCCTGTGAGTGGACACACCACCATAGTGACAGTATTGGGCAGCGTCACTCATCCTGTGAGTGGACACACCACCATAGTGATAGTATTGGGCAGCGTCACTCATCCTGTGAGTGGACACACCGCCATAGTGACAGTATTGGGCAGCGCCACTCATCCTGTGAGTGGACACACCGCCATAGTGACAGTATTGGGCAGCGCCACTCATCCTGTGAGTGGACACACCGCCATAGTGACAGTATTGGGCAGCGTCACTCATCCTGTGAGTGAACAGACCGCCATAGTGACAGTATTGGGCAGCGCCATTCATCCTGTGAGTGAACATACCGCCATAGTGGCAGTATTGGGCAGCGCCACTCATCCTGTGAGTGGACACACCGCCATAGTGACAGTATTGGGCAGCGTCACTCATCCTGTGAGTGGACACACCGCCATAGTGACAGTATTGGGCAGCGCCACTCATCCTGTGAGTGGACACACCGCCATAGTGACAGTATTGGGCAGCGCCACTCATCCTGTGAGTGGACACACCGCCATAGTGACAGTATTGGGCAGCGTCACTCATCCTGTGAGTGGACACACCGCCATAGTGACAGTATTGGGCAGCGTCACTCATTCTGTGAGTGGACACCGCCATAGTGACAGTATTGGGCAGCGTCACTCATTCTGTGAGTGGACACACCGCCATAGTGACAGTATTGGGCAGCGTCACTCATCCTGTGAGTGGACACACCACCATAGTGACAGTATTGGGCAGCGTCACTCATCCTGTGAGTGGACACACCACCATAGTGACAGTATTGGGCAGCGTCACTCATCCTGTGAGTGGACACACCACCATAGTGATAGTATTGGGCAGCGTCACTCATCCTGTGAGTGGACACACCGCCATAGTGACAGTATTGGGCAGCGCCACTCATCCTGTGAGTGGACACACCGCCATAGTGACAGTATTGGGCAGCGTCACTCATCTTGTGAGTGAACAGACCGCCATAGTGACAGTATTGGGCAGCGCCATTCATCCTGTGAGTGAACATACCGCCATAGTGGCAGTATTGGGCAGCGCCACTCATCCTGTGAGTGGACACACCGCCATAGTGACAGTATTGGGCAGCGTCACTCATCCTGTGAGTGGACACACCGCCATAGTGACAGTATTGGGCAGCACCACTCATCCTGTGAGTGGACACACCGCCATAGTGACAATATTTGGCAGCGTCACTCATCCTGTGAGTGGACACACCGCCATAGTGATAGTATTGGACAGCGTCACTCATCCTGTGAGTGGACACACCGCCATAGTGACAGTATTGGGCAGCGCCACTCATCCTGTGAGTGGACACACCGCCATAGTGACAGTATTGGGCAGCGCCACTCATCCTGTGAGTGGACACACCGCCATAGTGACAGTATTGGGCAGCGCCACTCATCCTGTGAGTGGACACACCGCCATAGTGACAGTATTGGGCAGCGCCACTCATCCTGTGAGTGGACACACCGCCATAGTGACAGTATTGGGCAGCGTCACTCATCCTGTGAGTGGACACACCGCCATAGTGACAGTATTGGGCAGCGTCACTCATCCTGTGAGTGGACACACCGCCATAGTGACAGTATTGGGCAGCGCCACTCATCCTGTGAGTGGGCACACCGCCATAGTGACAGTATTGGGCAGCGCCACTCATCCTGTGAGTGGACACACCGCCATAGTGACAGTATTGGGCAGCGTCACTCATCCTGTGAGTGAACATACCGCCATAGTGACAGTATTGGGCAGCGTCACTCATCCTGTGAGTGGACACACCGCCATAGTGACAGTATTGGGCAGCGTCACTCATCCTGTGAGTGGACACACCGCCATAGTGACAGTATTGGGCAGCGTCACTCATCCTGTGAGTGGACACACCGCCATAGTCATAGTATTGGACAGCGTCACTCATCCTGTGAGTGGACACACCGCCATAGTGACAGTATTGGGCAGCGTCACTCATCCTGTGAGTGGACAGACCGCCATAGTGACAGTATTGGGCAGCGCCACTCATCCTGTGAGTGGACACACCGCCATAGTGACAGTATTGGGCAGCGCCACTCATCCTGTGAGTGGACACACTGCCATAGTGACAGTATTGGGCAGCGCCACTCATCCTGTGAGTGGACACACCGCCATAGTGACAGTATTGGGCAGCGCCACTCATCCTGTGAGTGGACACACCGCCATAGTGACAGTATTGGGCAGCGCCACTCATCCTGTGAGTGGACACACCGCCATAGTGACAGTATTGGGCAGCGTCACTCATCCTGTGAGTGGACACACCGCCATAGTGACAGTATTGGGCAGCGTCACTCATCCTGTGAGTGAACATACCGCCATAGTGACAGTATTGGGCAGCACCACTCATCCTGTGAGTGGACATACCGCCATAGTGACAGTATTGGGCAGCACCACTCATCCTGTGAGTGGACACACCGCCATAGTGACAGTATTGGGCAGCGCCACTCATCCTGTGAGTGGACACACCGCCATAGTGACAGTATTGGGCAGCGCCACTCATCCTGTGAGTGGACACACCGCCATAGTGACAGTATTGGGCAGCGCCACTCATCCTGTGAGTGGACACACCACCATAGTGACAGTATTGGGCAGCGTCACTCATCCTGTGAGTGGACACACCACCATAGTGATAGTATTGGGCAGCGTCACTCATCCTGTGAGTGGACACACCGCCATAGTGACAGTATTGGGCAGCGCCACTCATCCTGTGAGTGGACACACCGCCATAGTGACAGTATTGGGCAGCGTCACTCATCCTGTGAGTGAACAGACCGCCATAGTGACAGTATTGGGCAGCGCCATTCATCCTGTGAGTGAACATACCGCCATAGTGGCAGTATTGGGCAGCGCCACTCATCCTGTGAGTGGACACACCGCCATAGTGACAGTATTGGGCAGCGTCACTCATCCTGTGAGTGGACACACCGCCATAGTGACAGTATTGGGCAGCGCCACTCATCCTGTGAGTGGACACACCGCCATAGTGACAGTATTGGGCAGCGCCACTCATCCTGTGAGTGGACACACCGCCATAGTGACAGTATTGGGCAGCGTCACTCATCCTGTGAGTGGACACACCGCCATAGTGACAGTATTGGGCAGCGTCACTCATTCTGTGAGTGGACACCGCCATAGTGACAGTATTGGGCAGCGTCACTCATTCTGTGAGTGGACACACCGCCATAGTGACAGTATTGGGCAGCGTCACTCATCCTGTGAGTGGACACACCACCATAGTGACAGTATTGGGCAGCGTCACTCATCCTGTGAGTGGACACACCACCATAGTGACAGTATTGGGCAGCGTCACTCATCCTGTGAGTGGACACACCACCATAGTGATAGTATTGGGCAGCGTCACTCATCCTGTGAGTGGACACACCGCCATAGTGACAGTATTGGGCAGCGCCACTCATCCTGTGAGTGGACACACCGCCATAGTGACAGTATTGGGCAGCGCCACTCATCCTGTGAGTGGACACACCGCCATAGTGACAGTATTGGGCAGCGTCACTCATCCTGTGAGTGAACAGACCGCCATAGTGACAGTATTGGGCAGCGCCATTCATCCTGTGAGTGAACATACCGCCATAGTGGCAGTATTGGGCAGCGCCACTCATCCTGTGAGTGGACACACCGCCATAGTGACAGTATTGGGCAGCGTCACTCATCCTGTGAGTGGACACACCGCCATAGTGACAGTATTGGGCAGCGCCACTCATCCTGTGAGTGGACACACCGCCATAGTGACAGTATTGGGCAGCGCCACTCATCCTGTGAGTGGACACACCGCCATAGTGACAGTATTGGGCAGCGTCACTCATCCTGTGAGTGGACACACCGCCATAGTGACAGTATTGGGCAGCGTCACTCATTCTGTGAGTGGACACCGCCATAGTGACAGTATTGGGCAGCGTCACTCATTCTGTGAGTGGACACACCGCCATAGTGACAGTATTGGGCAGCGTCACTCATCCTGTGAGTGGACACACCACCATAGTGACAGTATTGGGCAGCGTCACTCATCCTGTGAGTGGACACACCACCATAGTGACAGTATTGGGCAGCGTCACTCATCCTGTGAGTGGACACACCACCATAGTGATAGTATTGGGCAGCGTCACTCATCCTGTGAGTGGACACACCGCCATAGTGACAGTATTGGGCAGCGCCACTCATCCTGTGAGTGGACACACCGCCATAGTGACAGTATTGGGCAGCGTCACTCATCTTGTGAGTGAACAGACCGCCATAGTGACAGTATTGGGCAGCGCCATTCATCCTGTGAGTGAACATACCGCCATAGTGGCAGTATTGGGCAGCGCCACTCATCCTGTGAGTGGACACACCGCCATAGTGACAGTATTGGGCAGCGTCACTCATCCTGTGAGTGGACACACCGCCATAGTGACAGTATTGGGCAGCACCACTCATCCTGTGAGTGGACACACCGCCATAGTGACAATATTTGGCAGCGTCACTCATCCTGTGAGTGGACACACCGCCATAGTGATAGTATTGGACAGCGTCACTCATCCTGTGAGTGGACACACCGCCATAGTGACAGTATTGGGCAGCGCCACTCATCCTGTGAGTGGACACACCGCCATAGTGACAGTATTGGGCAGCGCCACTCATCCTGTGAGTGGACACACCGCCATAGTGACAGTATTGGGCAGCGCCACTCATCCTGTGAGTGGACACACCGCCATAGTGACAGTATTGGGCAGCGCCACTCATCCTGTGAGTGGACACACCGCCATAGTGACAGTATTGGGCAGCGTCACTCATCCTGTGAGTGGACACACCGCCATAGTGACAGTATTGGGCAGCGTCACTCATCCTGTGAGTGGACACACCGCCATAGTGACAGTATTGGGCAGCGCCACTCATCCTGTGAGTGGGCACACCGCCATAGTGACAGTATTGGGCAGCGCCACTCATCCTGTGAGTGGACACACCGCCATAGTGACAGTATTGGGCAGCGTCACTCATCCTGTGAGTGAACATACCGCCATAGTGACAGTATTGGGCAGCGTCACTCATCCTGTGAGTGGACACACCGCCATAGTGACAGTATTGGGCAGCGTCACTCATCCTGTGAGTGGACACACCGCCATAGTGACAGTATTGGGCAGCGTCACTCATCCTGTGAGTGGACACACCGCCATAGTCATAGTATTGGACAGCGTCACTCATCCTGTGAGTGGACACACCGCCATAGTGACAGTATTGGGCAGCGTCACTCATCCTGTGAGTGGACAGACCGCCATAGTGACAGTATTGGGCAGCGCCACTCATCCTGTGAGTGGACACACCGCCATAGTGACAGTATTGGGCAGCGCCACTCATCCTGTGAGTGGACACACTGCCATAGTGACAGTATTGGGCAGCGCCACTCATCCTGTGAGTGGACACACCGCCATAGTGACAGTATTGGGCAGCGCCACTCATCCTGTGAGTGGACACACCGCCATAGTGACAGTATTGGGCAGCGCCACTCATCCTGTGAGTGGACACACCGCCATAGTGACAGTATTGGGCAGCGTCACTCATCCTGTGAGTGGACACACCGCCATAGTGACAGTATTGGGCAGCGTCACTCATCCTGTGAGTGAACATACCGCCATAGTGACAGTATTGGGCAGCGCCACTCATCCTGTGAGTGGACACACCGCCATAGTGACAGTATTGGGCAGCGCCACTCATCCTGTGAGTGGACACACCGCCATAGTGACAGTATTGGGCAGTGCCACTCATCCTGTGCGTGGACACACCGCCATAGCAGCATGTACAACACTCCCCAATAGGAAGAAAACCCGCTGGGTTGTTCATCCTGTCACTTGTACCCAGACACAGCTGGGACTTGCTTAACTGTCTCAAGGGAACAGCTCTTCAAACAAGAAGATTAACATTTGTCAACTCTTAAAATCTTACGTTATCTTGCCGGAATCTTTTAAGAACAGTATCAATATTTGACAAATAGTGTTTTCCTAACTCAAACAATGTGGGGTTTATTATTCTACACATACTTCTAATGTCTCTCAGGTGTTCACATTCACCTAGCTAGTGGTCAAGGCGGTGTCCATCACTCTCACCACAGATCCTGCAACACGAGCCAAGCCGGCATCCTGCCGCCCAAGACGTCATTCTGCGCGAGCCTCTAGCCTAGTAAGACGTGGCTTCACTGGTCGGCCAGCCAAGTGAAGCTACTGCTTCTACAGGCTCCTAGTACATCTCCATTTCCCTATCAATTGCGACGTGGGTCCGTGGGACGAGCAGAATCCGGGAACTCATCGAAATTGTGTGGGAGACAGGGAATGTATTGGAAGAAATGGTGGGAAATGGGTATAAATACAAGTGTTTATACAAGCAGGCAAAGGACTCCTAAGTCACCATGGCAGTGGTTGATCAGATGCTGTGATCTTCTGCTAGTGTGTTGTAGTAGTAGAGTGAACGGGGAGCATCTTGCCAGTGTTCAGGGGCAGTCTTCCCATAGAAATTCGTGGCATTTCCAGAGAAAGACGGTCATTAGTGTTTGCCGCCAGCTTGTACGAACGTCACGCTTCGGCTGGTGGTGGTGGTGCGAGCCGTCCGAGTGGGGGGGGGGGGTGTATACGAAACGCGCCGAGCCAAGCCAGACTCCAGGGGCCAGATTCACGAAAGCAGTTACGCAAGCACTTACGAACCTGTCCATCTTTTCTCAATCTTTGGCAACTTTGTTCCCAATTATTAAACAATTAATGAGCTCGGAAGCACCAGGAGGCTGTTTATAACAATAACAACAGTTGATTGGCAAGTTTTCATGCTTGTAAACTGTTTAATAAATGTAACCAAAGCCGTCAAAAATTGAGGAAAGATGTACACGTTCGTAAGTGCTTGCGTAACTGCTTCGTGAATCTGGCCCCTGGCATTTGAATATTGTGGAGTAATACCAGTGTGTGTGTTATTACAAGTATTGTGTTCCAGGGCTGTGGTAAGTGTGGTTATATATATACATATGTGGCTGACCTGTTTAACGTAAGTTTGGTAGAGTTGTGGTGATTAACGCGGCTGTCCGGAGTAACAGCTGACACCTCGGTGCAGTATCGTAGTTCACGGGAGTAATTATTGATCCATGGGCTCGCTAATCACTTGCCAAAGTTGATCAGGAGTGTGTGATTTTCTTAGTGTTTCACGTTAACGTTTGATAGTTCAAGGCTACAGGTGGTCAGTAGGTACAATATATATATATATATATATATATATATATGTCGTACCTAGTAGCCAGAACGCACTTCTCAGCCTACTATGCAAGGCCCGATTTGCCTAATAAGCGAAGTTTTCATGAATTAATTGTTTTTCGACTACCTAACCTACCTAACCTAACCTAACCTAACTTTTTCGGCTACCTAACCTCACCTAACCTATAAAGATAGGTTAGGTTAGGTTAGGTAGGGTTGGTTAGGTTCGGTCATATATCTACGTTAATTTTAACTCCAATAAACAAAAATTGACCTCATACATAATGAAATGTGTAGCTTTATCATTTCATAAGAAAATAATTAGAAAAAATATATTAATTCAGGAAAACTTAGCTTATTAGGCAAATCGGGCCTTGCATAGTAGGCTGAGAAGTGCGTTCTGGCTACTAGGTACGACATATATATATATGTATATATATATATATATATATATATATATATATATATATATATATATATATATATATATATATATATATATATATATATCTTATCAAGCTAGATTTCAAAAATGCCTTCAATTTGGTGCGGAGGGATGCTGTACTCCGTGCGGTTCATAGTCATTTCCCTTCCCTCTACCCTTTTGTACATTCATGCTACAGTATGGATCTTAAGCTACTTTTTGGCGAACATAAAATTGACTCGCGAGAAGGCGTCCAACAGGGTGACCCCCTTGCTCCTCTCCTTTTCTGCTTAGTCATCAAACAAGTCACAGAGGTCCTGTCCAGCGAGCTTAACATCTGGTTCTTGGATGATGGTACCCTAGCTGGTTCCCAAGACTCCCTCCTGGAGGACATCAGAAAAATCCAGGAGCAAGGTGCAGTTTTAGGCCTCACCCTGAACCCTTCTAAATGTGAAATAATATGTTCCAACCGGGGCATCGTAGAGAGAATAGAGGGTCTTCTGCCAAATATCCATAAAACTAAACCTGAAGACAGCACACTCCTAAGAGCTCTCCTGGGGTTGAAAGCCATCGATGAGGTCCTTGATAAGAAAATCGCCGACCTTAAGAGGATGGATGGGAGGATTGAGGATATTGATGCTCATGATGCACTCTACCTCATCACCAGATGTCTGTCCCTCCCCAGGTTAACCTACTTTCTGAGGTGTTCACCATCTTACAGTAGCCAAAAACTAAGTGAGTATGACCGGTTACTGAAATCAATGCTAGAAAAAGCCCTTAACCTCTCTCTTGATGACCTACAGTGGAAACAAGCCTCTCTTCCCGTAAGACTTGGGGGCCTCGGAGTTCGAACAGCAACGCAAATCGCTGTTCCAGCCTTCCTGTCCTCCTTATCAGCATCCGACGACCTTGTGAAGGAAATTCTACCTGCCCACTTACATCAGCTGGCAGGTGTACATGATCCCAATTTTACACGCTGTGCCACAGAGTGGGACTCTCGTGCAGGCCCATCACCTCAACCACCATCCCCAAAAGCCCACAAGCAATCCAGCTGGGATGGCCCCATTGTAGACCAAGTTGCTGCAGAGTGCCTGGGTGCTGCAACAACACAACACGACATTGCTCGCCTCACAGCAGTAGCAGCACCACATGCAGGGGATTTCCTGTTAGCAACCCCAATGTCGGCAACTGGCACGCGTCTCACACCACACGCCCTCCGAATTGCAGTGGCCCTCCGCCTTGCTGCCCCAATCCACACCAGATATAGGTGTATTTGCGGCGAGGTGGTGGCTGACAGGTACGGCCACCATGGCCTACTCTGCCAAAGCACAGGAGGATGGCACTCGAGGCACAGTGAAGTTAACGACATCATCAAGAGGAGCCTCACCACAGCTGGATGCCCAGCTGAAAGAGAGCCCCGTTACCTAACGCCCCGTAACTCTGATGCTCTTATTGGTCGCCCGGATGGTATCACAGTGAACCCCTGGAAGAATGGCAAGCAGTTGGTATGGGACTACACGTGCGTATCAACCCTGGCTAACACCTACATTAACCTCAGTGTTGCACAACCAGGTGGCGCTGCCACCCACAGGGAAGCAGCCAAATCCCGTAAGTATAGAGAACTGGATCACCACTACAATTTTGTCCCCATTGCTTCTGAGACACTCGGCGCCTGGGGTAAAAGTGCTACCAGTTTTTTGAAGGAACTGGGTTCTAGGCTCATTGAAACAACAAGGGACCCGAGAGCTGCAAGCTTTCTTTTCCAGCGCCTCAGCGTGGCGATACAGAGGGGAAATGCGCACTGCATCCAGGGTTCCTGCCCGCCATCTGAGGAGCTGGAGGAACTCGACAACCTATGACAACCATCTTTGTAACCCATATGTAACTCCTTTTTTGTAACAAAGTTCAAATAAAGTAAATATATATGTGTACATACAAAAGAATGGGGGTGGTAGGAGAAGATAATATTAGTGTTCAGTGAGAGACCACAAGGTCTCCTCTGAATACTTTTTATTTTCTTCTCCGAGGCTATGGGTCCCCACATTGGCACCAGAGGTGGTACCCTCACAAACTTTCTATATATATATATATATATATATATATATATATATATATATATATATATATATATATATATATATATATATATATATATATAATTGTATTGAGGCGAGCCTAGTGTGTTATTGCTGTGGTTGTAGTAAGTGGTTATTGCAAGTGGGCAGTAAGGTGTTGGGCCGTGTTCTAATATAGTGAAATTAGAGCACCTTGTGTGTGTGTCATTGCAAAGGGGTTGTAAATTGTTGGGGCGTGATTGTTGTCAGCGTTATTGATCAATCACCGAGTGTGTGTTATTGTAGTTGAGTCAACTGAATGGCCCGTGTTCTAGTGGGTTAGCGCACTGATAGTGTTATTGACTTGTGTTCAACAGTAATTGTAATCGGATTGTGATAGTTTAAATCACCATGTTGTGATTTATTTGTGTGGTGGGTGGACTGGTCACTGGCACGAGCACTTGGTGATATATATATATATATATATATTTTTTGTTTTTGTTTTTGAGATATATACAAGAGTTGTTACATTCTTGTACTTATTCTCTTGTTATCTAGTTGTTATCCAAGTCCAGTACTCAGCGAGGTGATTGTGAGTCAATTAATGTAATGTAACCAGGGGAACACCCATTGCTTATACAGAACTTGTTCTATGACAATCAGAGTAACGTAAGATACATTTGGGTTAATTATTTACCAAGGAACAGCTGTGTTGGTCGGCCAGGGAGCCTAGCCAAGCCAGACATGAATTATAGGAATTCCGAGAGGGCCGAAAACTTGCATTTTAGTATTGTCTGTGGCATATGATGTCATGGACAGGTAATTAATGGGTTCCAGGAAGTCAAGGTAATTAACTCCCATCAGGGTTGGTCGACTCACACGAAGACTCTCTTGAAGACTCTCTTGAAGACTCTCTTGAAGACTCTCTTGAAGACTCTCTTGAAGACTCTCTTGAAGACTCTCTTGAAGACTCTCTTGAAGACTCTCACGAAGACTCTCTTGAAGACTCTCAAGGCTCCATTGTTTCCTTAACATAGCGTCGGTTAGTAATATCTGTCAGTGGACAGGTAATTTGATTGACTCTTGGGAGAGCAGCGTCATTGTAAAGTAACGTAGATGACAGTTGAAGACTGTCTTCTCCTTACACTACGCACATTTTACTGATGTACATGTGATCTTGAGGTTATCTTGAGATGATTTCGGGGCTTTAGTGTCCCCGCGGCGCGGTCCTCGACCAGACCTCCACCCCCAGGAAGCAGCCTGTGACAGTTGACTAACACCCAGGTACCTATTTTACTGTTAGGTAACAGGGGCACAGGGTGAAAGAAACTCTGCCCATTGTTTCTTACCGTCCACTGACTGGCTCCAGTACTGCTGCCTGGACCCTGGCTGGCTCCAGTACTGCTGCCTGGACCCTGACTGGCTCCAGTACTGCTGCCTGGACCCTGGGTGGCTCCAGTACTGCTGCCTGGACCCTGGCTGGCTCCAGTACTGCTGCCTGGACCCTGGGTGGCTCCAGTACTGCTGCCTGGACCCTGGGTGGCTCCAGTACTGCTGCCTGGACCCTGGGTGGCTCCAGTACTGCTGCCTGGACCCTGGCTGGCTCCAGTACTGCTGCCTGGACCCTGGGTGGCTCCAGTACTGCTGCCTGGACCCTGGCTGGCTCCAGTACTGCTGCCTGGACCCTGGCTGGCTCCAGTACTGCTGCCTGGACCCTAGGTGGCTCCAGTACTGCTGCCTGGACCCTGGCTGGCTTCAGTACTGCTGCCTGGACCCTGGCTGGCTCTAGTACTGCTGCCTGGACCCTGGCTGGCTCCAGTACTGCTGCCTGAACCCTGGGTGGCTCCAGTACTGCTGCCTGGACCCTGGCTGGCTCCAGTACTGCTGCCTGGACCCTGGCTGGCTCCAGTACTGCTGCCTGACCCCTGGGTGACTCCAGTACTGCTGCCTGGACCCTGGGTGGCTCCAGTACTGCTGCCTGGACCCTGGGTGGCTCCAGTACTGCTGCCTGGACCCTGGGTGGCTCCAGTACTGCTGCCTGGACCCTGGGTGGCTCCAGTACTGCTGCCTGACCCCTGGCTGGCTCCAGTACTGCTGCCTGGACCCTGACTGGCTCCAGTACTGCTGCCTGGACCCTGGCTGGCTCCAGTACTGCTGCCTGGACCCTGGCTGGCTCCAGTACTGCTGCCTGGACCCTGGGTGGCTCCAGTACTGCTGCCTGGACCCTGGGTGGCTCCAGTACTGCTGCCTGAACCCTGGCTGGCTCCAGTACTGCTGCCTGGACCCTGGCTGGCTCCAGTACTGCTGCCTGGACCCTGGCTGGCTCCAGTACTGCTGCCTGGACCCTGGGTGGTTCCAGTACTGCTGCCTGGACCCTGAGTGGTTCCAGTACTGCTGCCTGGACCCGGACTGGCTCCAGTACTGCTGCCTGGACCCTGGCTGGCTCCAGTACTGCTGCCTGGACCCTGGGTGGCTCCAGTACTGCTGCCTGGACCCTGGGTGGCTCCAGTACTGCTGCCTGGACCCTGGGTGGCTCCAGTACTGCTGCCTGGACCCTGGGTGGCTCCAGTACTGCTGCCTGGACCCTGGGTGGTTCCAGTACTGCTGCCTGGACCCTGGCTGGCTCCAGTACTGCTGCCAGACCCCTGGGTGGCTCCAGTACTGCTGCCTGACCCCTGGGTGGCTCCAGTACTGCTGCCTGGACCCTGGGTGGCTCCAGTACTGCTGCCTGGACCCTGGCTGGCTCCAGTACTGCTGCCTGACCCCTGGCTGGCTCCAGTACTGCTGCCTGGACCCTGGGTGGCTCCAGTACTGCTGCCTGGACCATGGGTGGCTCCAGTACTGCTGCCTGACCCCTGGCTGGCTCCAGTACTGCTGCCTGGACTCTGGGTGGCTCCAGTACTGCTGCCTGGACCCTGACTGGCTCCAGTACTGCTGCCTGACCCCTGGGTGGCTCCAGTACTGCTGCCTGGACCCTGGGTGGCTCCAGTACTGCTGCCTGGACCCTGGCTGGCTCCAGTACTGCTGCCTGGACCCTGGCTGGTTCCAGTACTGCTGCCTGACCCCTGGGTGGCTCCAGTACTGCTGCCTGGACCATGGGTGGCTCCAGTACTGCTGCCTGGACCCTGGCTGGCTCCAGTACTGCTGCCTGACCCCTGGCTGGCTCCAGTACTGCTGCCTGGACCCTGGATGGCTCCAGTACTGCTGCCTGGACCCTGGGTGGCTCCAGTACTGCTGCCTGACCCCTGGGTGGCTCCAGTACTGCTGCCTGGACCCTGGGTGGCTCCAGTACTGCTGCCTGGACCCTGGCTGGCTCCAGTACTGCTGCCTGACCCCTGGCAGCTCCAGTACTGCTGCCTGGACCCTGGTGGCTCCAGTACTGCTGCCTGGACCCTGGCTGGCTCCAGTACTGCTGCCTGGACCCTTGCTGGCTTCAGTACTGCTGCCTGGACCCTGGCTGGCTCTAGTACTGCTGCCTGGACCCTGGCTGGCTCCAGTACTGCTGCCTGAACCCTGGGTGGCTCCAGTACTGCTGCCTGGACCCTGGCTGGCTCCAGTACTGCTGCCTGGACCCTGGCTGGCTCCAGTACTGCTGCCTGACCCCTGGGTGACTCCAGTACTGCTGCCTGGACCCTGGGTGGCTCCAGTACTGCTGCCTGGACCCTGGGTGGCTCCAGTACTGCTGCCTGGACCCTGGGTGGCTCCAGTACTGCTGCCTGGACCCTGGGTGGCTCCAGTACTGCTGCCTGACCCCTGGCTGGCTCCAGTACTGCTGCCTGGACCCTGACTGGCTCCAGTACTGCTGCCTGGACCCTGGCTGGCTCCAGTACTGCTGCCTGGACCCTGGCTGGCTCCAGTACTGCTGCCTGGACCCTGGGTGGCTCCAGTACTGCTGCCTGGACCCTGGGTGGCTCCAGTACTGCTGCCTGAACCCTGGCTGGCTCCAGTACTGCTGCCTGGACCCTGGCTGGCTCCAGTACTGCTGCCTGGACCCTGGCTGGCTCCAGTACTGCTGCCTGGACCCTGGGTGGTTCCAGTACTGCTGCCTGGACCCTGAGTGGTTCCAGTACTGCTGCCTGGACCCGGACTGGCTCCAGTACTGCTGCCTGGACCCTGGCTGGCTCCAGTACTGCTGCCTGGACCCTGGGTGGCTCCAGTACTGCTGCCTGGACCCTGGGTGGCTCCAGTACTGCTGCCTGGACCCTGGGTGGCTCCAGTACTGCTGCCTGGACCCTGGGTGGCTCCAGTACTGCTGCCTGGACCCTGGGTGGTTCCAGTACTGCTGCCTGGACCCTGGCTGGCTCCAGTACTGCTGCCAGACCCCTGGGTGGCTCCAGTACTGCTGCCTGACCCCTGGGTGGCTCCAGTACTGCTGCCTGGACCCTGGGTGGCTCCAGTACTGCTGCCTGGACCCTGGCTGGCTCCAGTACTGCTGCCTGACCCCTGGCTGGCTCCAGTACTGCTGCCTGGACCCTGGGTGGCTCCAGTACTGCTGCCTGGACCATGGGTGGCTCCAGTACTGCTGCCTGACCCCTGGCTGGCTCCAGTACTGCTGCCTGGACTCTGGGTGGCTCCAGTACTGCTGCCTGGACCCTGACTGGCTCCAGTACTGCTGCCTGACCCCTGGGTGGCTCCAGTACTGCTGCCTGGACCCTGGGTGGCTCCAGTACTGCTGCCTGGACCCTGGCTGGCTCCAGTACTGCTGCCTGGACCCTGGCTGGTTCCAGTACTGCTGCCTGACCCCTGGGTGGCTCCAGTACTGCTGCCTGGACCATGGGTGGCTCCAGTACTGCTGCCTGGACCCTGGCTGGCTCCAGTACTGCTGCCTGACCCCTGGCTGGCTCCAGTACTGCTGCCTGGACCCTGGATGGCTCCAGTACTGCTGCCTGGACCCTGGGTGGCTCCAGTACTGCTGCCTGACCCCTGGGTGGCTCCAGTACTGCTGCCTGGACCCTGGGTGGCTCCAGTACTGCTGCCTGGACCCTGGCTGGCTCCAGTACTGCTGCCTGACCCCTGGCAGCTCCAGTACTGCTGCCTGGACCCTGGTGGCTCCAGTACTGCTGCCTGGACCCTGGCTGGCTCCAGTACTGCTGCCTGGACCCTGGCTGGCTCCAGTATTGCTGCCTGGACCCTGGCTGGCTCCAGTATTGCTGCCTGGACCCTGACTGGCTCCAGTACTGCTGCCTGGACCCTGACTGGCTCCAGTACTGCTGCCTGGACCCTGGGTGGCTCCAGTACTGCTGCCTGGACCCTGGGTGGCTCCAGTACTGCTGCCTGGACCCTGGCTGGCTCCAGTACTGCTGCCTGGACCCTGGCTGGCTCCAGTACTGCTGCCTGACCCCTGGCTGGCTCCAGTACTGCTGCCTGGACCCTGGGTGGCTCCAGTACTGCTGCCTGGACCCTGGCTGGCTCCAGTACTGCTGCCTGGACCCTGGCTGGCTCTAGTACTGCTGCCTGGACCCTGGCTGGCTCCAGTACTGCTGCCTGAACCCTGGGTGGCTCCAGTACTGCTGCCTGGACCCTGGCTGGCTCCAGTACTGCTGCCTGGACCCTGGCTGGCTCCAGTACTGCTGCCTGACCCCTGGGTGGCTCCAGTACTGCTGCCTGGACCCTGGGTGGCTCCAGTACTGCTGCCTGGACCCTGGGTGGCTCCAGTACTGCTGCCTGGACCCTGGGTGGCTCCAGTACTGCTGCCTGACCCCTGGCTGGCTCCAGTACTGCTGCCTGGACCCTGACTGGCTCCAGTACTGCTGCCTGGACCCTGGCTGGCTCCAGTACTGCTGCCTGGACCCTGGGTGGCTCCAGTACTGCTGCCTGGACCCTGGGTGGCTCCAGTACTGCTGGCTGAACCGTGGCTGGCTCCAGTACTGCTGCCTGGACCCTGGCTGGCTCCAGTACTGCTGCCTGGACCCTGGGTGGCTCCAGTACTGCTGTCTGGACCCTGGCTGGCTCCAGTACTGCTGCCTGGACCCTGGCTGGCTCCAGTACTGCTGCCTGGACCCTGGCTGGCTCCAGTACTGCTGCCTGGACCCTGACTGGCTCCAGTACTGCTGCCTGACCCCTGGCTGGCTCCAGTACTGCTGCCTGACCCCTGGCTGGCTCCAGTACTGCTGCCTGGACCCTGGGTGGCTCCAGTACTGCTGCCTGACCCCTGGGTGGCTCCAGTACTGCTGCCTGGACCCTGGCTGGCTCCAGTACTGCTGCCTGGACCCTGGCTGGCTCCAGTACTGCTGCCTGGACCCTGGGTGGCTCCAGTACTGCTGCCTGGACCCTGGGTGGCTCCAGAACTGATGCCTGGACCCTGGGTGGCTCCAGTACTGCTGCCTGGACCCTGGGTGGCTCCAGTACTGCTGCCTGAACCCTGGCTGGCTCCAGTACTGCTGCCTGACCCCTGGGTGGCTCCAGTACTGCTGCCTGGACCCTGGGTGGCTCCAGTACTGCTGCCTGGACCCTGGGTGGCTCCAGTACTGCTGCCTGGACCCTGGGTGGCTCCAGTACTGCTGCCTGGACCCTGACTGGCTCCAGTACTGCTGCCTGGACCCTGGGTGGCTCCAGTACTGCTGCCTGGACCCTGGGTGGCTCCAGTACTGCTGCCTGACCCCTGGCTGGCTCCAGTACTGCTGCCTGGACCCTGGGTGGCTCCAGTACTGCTGCCTGGACCCTGGGTGGCTCCAGTACTGCTGCCTGACCCCTGGCTGGCTCCAGTACTGCTGCCTGACCCCTGTGTGGCTCCAGTACTGCTACCTGGACCCTGGGTGGCTCCAGTACTGCTGCCTGGACCCTGGCTGGCTCCAGTACTGCTGCCTGGACCCTGGGTGGCTCCAGTACTGCTGCCTGGACCCTGGCTGGCTCCAGTACTGCTGCCTGGACCCTGGCTGGCTCCAGTACTGCTGCCTGACCCCTGGGTGGCTCCAGTACTGCTGCCTGGACCCTGACTGGCTCCAGTACTGCTGCCTGGACCCTGGGTGGCTCCAGTACTGCTGCCTGACCCCTGGCTGGCTCCAGTACTGCTGCCTGGACCCTGGGTGGCTCCAGTACTGCTGCCTGGACCCTGGCTGGCTCCAGTACTGCTGCCTGGACCCTGGGTGGCTCCAGTACTGCTGCCTGGACCCTGACTGGCTCCAGTTCTGCTGCCTAGACCCTGGCTGGCTCCAGTACTGCTGCCTGAACCCTGACTGGCTCCAGTACTGCTGCCTGACCCCTGGGTGGCTCCAGTACTGCTGCCTGGACCCTGGGTGGCTTCAGTACTGCTGCCTGGACCCTGGCTGGCTCCAGTACTGCTGCCTGAACCCTGGGTGGCTCCAGTACTGCTGCCTGGACCCTGGGTGGCTCCAGTACTGCTGCCTGGACCCTGGGTGGCTCCAGTACTGCTGCCTGGACCCTGGCTGGCTCCAGTACTGCTGCCTGGACCCTGGCTGGCTCCAGTACTGCTGCCTGGACCCTGGCTGGCTCCAGTACTGCTGCCTGGACCCTGGCTGGCTCCAGTACTGCTGCCTGAACCCTGGGTGGCTCCAGTACTGCTGCCTGGACCCTGACTGGCTCCAGTACTGCTGCCTGACCCCTGGGTGGCTCCAGTACTGCTGCCTGACCCCTGGGTGGCTCCAGTACTGCTGCTTGGACCCTGGCTGGCTCCAGTACTGCTGCCTGGACCCTGGGTGGCTCCAGTACTGCTGCCTGGACCCTGGCTGGCTCCAGTACTGCTGCCTGACCCCTGGGTGGCTCCAGTACTGCTGCTTGGACCATGGGTGGCTCCAGTACTGCTGCCTGGACCCTGGCTGGCTCCAGTATTGCTGCCAGACCCCTGGATCGCTCCAGTACTGCTGCCTGGACCCTGGCTGGCTCCAGTACTGCTGCCTGGACCCTGGGTGGCTCCAGTACTGCTGCCTGGACCATGGGTGGCTCCAGTACTGCTGCCTGACCCCTGGCTGGCTTCAGTACTGCTGCCTGGACCCTGGGTGGCTCCAGTACTGCTGCCTGGACCCTGGGTGGCTCCAGTACTGCTGCCTGACCCCTGGGTGGCTCCAGTACTGCTGCCTGGACCCTGGGTGGCTCCAGTACTGCTGCCTGGACCCTGGCTGGCTCCAGTACTGCTGCCTGGACCCTGGCTGGCTCCAGTACTGCTGCCTGACCCCTGGGTGGCTCCAGTACTGCTGCCTGGACCCTGGCTGGCTCCAGTACTGCTGCCTGGACCCTGGGTGGCTCCAGTACTGCAGCCTGGACCCTGGGTGGCTCCAGTACTGCTGCCTGGACCCTGGCTGGCTCCAGTACTGCTGCCTGGACCCTGGGTGGCTCCAGTACTGCTGCCTGACCCCTGGGTGGCTCCAGTACTGCTGCCTGGACCCTGGCTGGCTCCAGTACTGCTGCCTGGACCCTGGCTGGCTCCAGTACTGCTGCCTGACCCCTGGGGGGGGCTCCAGTACTGCTGCCTGGACCCTGACTGGCTCCAGTACTGCTGCCTGGACCCTGGCTGGCTCCAGTACTGCTGCCTGGACCCTGGGTGGCTCCAGTACTGCTGCCTGGACCCTGACTGGCTCCAGTACTGCTGCCTAGACCCTGGCTGGCTCCAGTACTGCTGCCTGGACCCTGACTGGCTCCAGTACTGCTGCCTGACCCCTGGGTGGCTCCAGTACTGCTGCCTGGACCCTGGGTGGCTCCAGTACTGCTGCCTGGACCCTGGCTGGCTCCAGTACTGCTGCCTGAACCCTGGGTGGCTCCAGTACTGCTGCCTGGACCCTGGGTGGCTCCAGTACTGCTGCCTGGACCCTGGCTGGCTCCAGTACTGCTGCCTGGACCCTGGCTGGCTCCAGTACTGCTGCCTGGACCCTGGGTGGCTCCAGTACTGCTGCCTGGACCCTGGCTGGCTCCAGTACTGCTGCCTGAACCCTGGGTGGCTCCAGTACTGCTGCCTAACCCCGGGTGGCTCCAGTACTGCTGCTTGGACCATGGGTGGCTCCAGTACTGCTGCCTGGACCCTGACTGACTCCAGTACTGCTGCCTGGACCCTGGCTGGCTCCAGTACTGCTGCCTGGACCCTGGGTGGCTCCAGTACTGCTGCCTGACCCCTGGCTGGCTCCAGTACTGCTGCCTGGACCCTGGCTGGCTCCAGTACTGCTGCCAGACCCCTGGATGGCTCCAGTACTACTGCCTGACCCCTGGGTGGCTCCAGTACTGCTGCCTGGACCCTGGCTGGCTCCAGTACTGCTGCCTGGACCCTGGCTGGCTCCAGTACTGCTGCCTGACCCCTGGGTGGCTCCAGTACTGCTGCCTGGACCCTGGCTGGCTCCAGTACTGCTGCCTGGACCCTGGCTGGCTCCAGTACTGCTGCCTGGACCCTGGGTGGCTCCAGTACTGCTGCCTGGACCCTGGCTTGCTCCAGTACTGCTGCCTGACCCCTGGCTGGCTCCAGTACTGCTGCCTGGACCCTGGCTGGCTCCAGTACTGCTGCCTGGACCCTGGCTGGCTCCAGTACTGCTGCCTGACCCCTGGGTGGCTCCAGTACTGCTGCCTGGACCCTGGCTGGCTCCAGTACTGCTGCCTGGACCCTGGCTGGCTCCAGTACTGCTGCCTGGACCCTGGGTGGCTCCAGTACTGCTGCCTGGACCATGGGTGGCTCCAGTACTGCTGCCTGACCCCTGGCTGGCTCCAGTACTGCTGCCTGGTCCCTGGGTGGCTCCAGTACTGCTGCCTGGACCCTGGCTGGCTCCAGTACTGCTGCCTGGACCCTGGATGGCTCCAGTACTGCTGCCTGGACCCTGGGTGGCTCCAGTACTGCTGCCTGGACCCTGGGTGGCTCCAGTACTGCTGCCTGACCCCTGGGTGGCTCCAGTACTGCTGCCTGGACCCTGGGTGGCTCCAGTACTGCTGCCTGGACCCTGGGTGGCTCCAGTACTGCTGCCTGGACCATGGGTGGCTCCAGTACTGCTGCCTGACCCCTGGCTGGCTCCAGTACTGCTGCCTGGACCCTGGGTGGCTCCAGTACTGCTGCCTGGACCCTGGGTGGCTCCAGTACTGCTGCCTGGACCCTGGGTGGCTCCAGTACTGCTGCCTGGACCCTGGCTAGCTCCAGTACTGCTGCCTGGACCCTGGATGGCTCCAGTACTGCTGCCTGGACCCTGGGTGGCTCCAGTACTGCTGCCTGGACCCTGGGTGGCTCCAGTACTGCTGCCTGGACCCTGGGTGGCTCCAGTACTGCTGCCTGGACCCTGGGTGGCTCCAGTACTGCTGCCTGGACCCTGGCTGGCTCCAGTACTGCTGCCTGGACCCTGGGTGGCTCCAGTACTGCTGCCTGACCCCTGGCTGGCTCCAGTACTGCTGCCTGGACCCTGGCTGGCTCCAGTACTGCTGCCTGACCCCTGGGTGGCTCCAGTACTGCTGCCTGACCCCTGGGTGGCTCCAGTACTGCTGCCTGGACCCTGGGTGGCTCCAGTACTGCTGCCTGGACCCTGGCTGGCTCCAGTACTGCTGCCTGGACCCTGGGTGGCTCCAGTACTGCTGCCTGGACCATGGGTGGCTCCAGTACTGCTGCCTGACCCCTGGCTGGCTCCAGTACTGCTGCCTGGTCCCTGGGTGGCTCCAGTACTGCTGCCTGGACCCTGGCTGGCTCCAGTACTGCTGCCTGGACCCTGGATGGCTCCAGTACTGCTGCCTGGACCCTGGGTGGCTCCAGTACTGCTGCCTGGACCCTGGGTGGCTCCAGTACTGCTGCCTGACCCCTGGGTGGCTCCAGTACTGCTGCCTGGACCCTGGGTGGCTCCAGTACTGCTGCCTGGACCCTGGGTGGCTCCAGTACTGCTGCCTGGACCATGGGTGGCTCCAGTACTGCTGCCTGACCCCTGGCTGGCTCCAGTACTGCTGCCTGGACCCTGGGTGGCTCCAGTACTGCTGCCTGGACCCTGGGTGGCTCCAGTACTGCTGCCTGGACCCTGGGTGGCTCCAGTACTGCTGCCTGGACCCTGGCTAGCTCCAGTACTGCTGCCTGGACCCTGGATGGCTCCAGTACTGCTGCCTGGACCCTGGGTGGCTCCAGTACTGCTGCCTGGACCCTGGGTGGCTCCAGTACTGCTGCCTGGACCCTGGGTGGCTCCAGTACTGCTGCCTGGACCCTGGGTGGCTCCAGTACTGCTGCCTGGACCCTGGCTGGCTCCAGTACTGCTGCCTGGACCCTGGGTGGCTCCAGTACTGCTGCCTGACCCCTGGCTGGCTCCAGTACTGCTGCCTGGACCCTGGCTGGCTCCAGTACTGCTGCCTGACCCCTGGGTGGCTCCAGTACTGCTGCCTGACCCCTGGGTGGCTCCAGTACTGCTGCCTGGACCCTGGGTGGCTCCAGTACTGCTGCCTGGACCCTGGCTGGCTCCAGTACTGCTGCCTGGACCCTGGGTGGCTCCAGTACTGCTGCCTGGACCCTGGGTGGCTCCAGTACTGCTGCCTGGACCCTGGGTGGCTCCAGTACTGCTGCCTGGACCCTGGCTGGCTCCAGTACTGCTGCCTGGACCCTGGATGGCTCCAGTACTGCTGCCTGGACCCTGGGTGGCTCCAGTACTGCTGCCTGGACCCTGGGTGGCTCCAGTACTGCTGCCTGACCCCTGGGTGGCTCCAGTACTGCTGCCTGGACCCTGGGTGGCTCCAGTACTGCTGCCTGGACCCTGGGTGGCTCCAGTACTGCTGCCTGGACCATGGGTGGCTCCAGTACTGCTGCCTGGACCCTGGGTGGCTCCAGTACTGCTGCCTGGACCCTGGCTGGCTCCAGTACTGCTGCCTGACCCCTGGGTGGCTCCAGTACTGCTGCCTGGACCCTGGCTGGCTCCAGTACTGCTGCCTGGACCCTGGGTGGCTCCAGTACTGCTGCCTGGACCCTGGATGGCTCCAGTACTGCTGCCTGACCCCTGGCTGGCTCCAGTACTGCTGCCTGGACCCTGGGTGGCTCCAGTACTGCTGCCTGGACCCTGGGTGGCTCCAGTACTGCTGCCTGGACCCTGGATGGCTCCAGTACTGCTGCCTGTACCCTGGGTGGCTCCAGTACTGCTGCCTGGACCCTGGGTGGCTCCAGTACTGCTGCCTGGACCCTGGCTGGCTCCAGTACTGCTGCCTGGACCCTGGATGGCTCCAGTACTGCTGCCTGGACCCTGGGTGGCTCCAGTACTGCTGCCTAGACCCTGGGTGGCTCCAGTACTGCTGCCTGGACCCTGGGTGGCTCCAGTACTGCTGCCTGGACCCTGACTGGCTCCAGTACTGCTGCCTGGACCCTGGGTGGCTCCAGTACTGCTGCCTGACCCCTGGCTGGCTCCAGTACTGCTGCCTGGACCATGGGTGGCTCCAGTACTGCTGCCTGGACCCTGGGTGGCTCTAGTACTGCTGCCTGGACCCTGGCTGGCTCCAGTACTGCTGCCTGGACCCTGGCTGGCTCCAGTACTGCTGCCTGGACCCTGGCTGGCTCCAGTACTGCTGCCTGGACCCTGGGTGGCTCCAGTACTGCTGCCTGACCCCTGGGTGGCTCCAGTACTGCTGCCTGGACCCTGGCTGGCTCCAGTACTGCTGCCTGGACCCTGGGTGGCTCCAGTACTGCTGCCTGGACCCTGACTGGCTCCAGTACTGCTTCCTGACCCCTGGGTGGCTCCAGTACTGCTGCCTGGACCCTGGGTGGCTCCAGTACTGCTGCCTGGACCCTGGCTGGCTCCAGTACTGCTGCCTGGACCCTGGGTGGCTCCAGTACTGCTGCCTGGACCCTGGCTGGCTCCAGTACTGCTGCCTGGACCCTGGCTGGCTCCAGTACTGCTGCCTGGACCCTGACTGGCTCCAGTACTGCTGCCTGACCCCTGGGTGGCTCCAGTACTGCTGCCTGGACCCTGGGTGGCTCCAGTACTGCTGCCTGGACCCTGGGTGGCTCCAGTACTGCTGCCTGGACCCTGGCTGGCTCCAGTACTGCTGCCTGGACCCTGACTGGCTCCAGTACTGCTGCCTGGACCCTGGCTGGCTCCAGTACTGCTGCCTGGACCCTGGCTGCCTCCAGTACTGCTGCCTGGACCCTGGCTGCCTCCAGTACTGCTGCCTGGACCCTGGCTGCCTCCAGTACTGCTGCCTGGACCCTGGCTGGCTCCAGTACTGCTGCCTGGACCCTGGCTGGCTCCAGTACTGCTGCCTGGACCCTGGGTGGCTCCAGTACTGCTGCCTGACCCCTGGGTGGCTCCAGTACTGCTGCCTGGACCCTGGCTGGCTCCAGTACTGCTGCCTGGACCCTGGGTGGCTCCAGTACTGCTGCCTGGACCCTGACTGGCTCCAGTACTGCTTCCTGACCCCTGGGTGGCTCCAGTACTGCTGCCTGGACCCTGGGTGGCTCCAGTACTGCTGCCTGGACCCTGACTGGCTCCAGTACTGCTTCCTGACCCCTGGGTGGCTCCAGTACTGCTGCCTGGACCCTGGCTGGCTCCAGTACTGCAGCCTGGACCCTGGCTGGCTCCAGTACTGCTGCCTGGACCCTGGCTGGCTCCAGTACTGCTGCCTGGACCCTGGGTGGCTCCAGTACTGCTGCCTGACCCCTGGGTGGCTCCAGTACTGCTGCCTGGACCCTGGCTGGCTCCAGTACTGCTGCCTGGACCCTGGGTGGCTCCAGTACTGCTGCCTGACCCCTGGGTGGCTCCAGTACTGCTGCCTGGACCCTGGGTGGCTCCAGTACTGCTGCCTGACCCCTGGCTGGCTCCAGTACTGCTGCCTGACCCCTGGGGGGCTCCAGTACTGCTGCCTGGACCCTGGGTGGCTCCAGTACTGCTGCCTGGACCCTGGATGACTCCAGTACTGCTGCCTGGACCCTGGCTGGCTCCAGTACTGCTGCCGTGACGCAGTGGTCGCCGTGACGCAGTGGTCGCCGTGACGCAGTGGTCGCCGTGACGCAGTGGTCGCCGTGACGCAGTGGTCGCCGTGACGCAGTGGTCGCCGTGACGCAGTGGTCGCCGTGACGCAGTGGTCGCCGTGACGCAGTGGTCGCCGTGACGCAGGTGTCGCCGTGACGCAGTGGTCGCCGTGACGCAGTGGTCGCCGTGACGCAGTGGTCGCCGTGACGCAGTTGTCGCCGTGACGCAGTGGTCGCCGTGACGCAGGTGTCGCCGTGACGCAGTGGTCGCCGTGACGCAGTGGTCGCCGTGACGCAGTGGTCGCCGTGACGCAGTGGTCGCCGTGACGCAGTGGTCGCCGTGACGCAGGTGTCGCCGTGACGCAGGTGTCGCCGTGACGCAGGTGTCGCCGTGACGCAGTGGTCGCCGTGACGCAGTAATCGCCGTGACGCAGGTGTCGCCGTGACGCAGGTGTCGCCGTGACGCAGTGGTCGCCGTGACGCAGTGGTCGCCGTGACGCAGTGGTCGCTGTGACGCAGTGGTCGCCGTGACGCAGTGGTCGCCGTGACGCAGTGGTCGCCGTGACGCAGTGGTCGCCGTGACGCAGTGGTCGCCGTGACGCAGTGGTCGCCGTGACGCAGGTGTCGCCGTGACGCAGTTGTCGCCGTGACGCAGTGGTCGCCGTGCCGCAGTTGTCGCCGTGACGCAGGTGTCGCCGTGACGCAGTTGTCGCCGTGACGCAGTGGTCGCCGTGACGCAGTGGTCGCCGTGACGCAGTTGTCGCCGTGACGCAGGTGTCGCCGTGACGCAGTGGTCGCCGTGACGCAGTGGTCGCCGTGACGCAGTGGTCGCCGTGACGCAGTTGTCGCCGTGACGCAGGTGTCGCCGTGACGCAGTTGTCGCCGTGACGCAGGTGTCGCCGTGACGCAGTTGTCGCCGTGGCGTAGTTGCCTTCGTGGCGCAGTTGTTCTCTCAACAATTACTGGCTGGAAAACATAAATGCTGGCGGCTGGGGCGGGGCACCAGGTGGGGGTGGTGGGGCGGGGCACCAGGGGGGGGGTGGTGGGGCGGGGCACCAGGGGGGGGGGTGGTGGGGCGGGGCACCAGGGGGGGGGGGGTGGTGGGGCGGGGCACCAGGGGGTGGGGGTGGTGGGGCGGGGCACCAGGGGGGGTGGTGGTGGGGCGGGGCACCAGGGGGGGGTGGTGGGGCGGGGCACCAGGGGGGGGGTGGTGGGGCGGGGCACCAGGGGGGGGGGTGGTGGGGCGGGGCACCAGGGGGGGGGGTGGTGGGGCGGGGCACCAGGGGGGGGGTGGTGGGGCGGGGCACCAGGGGGGGGGGTGGTGGGGCGGGGCACCAGGGGGGGGGTGGTGGGGCGGGGCACCAGGGGGGGGTGGTGGGGCGGGGCACCAGGGGGGTGGTGGTGGGGCGGGGCACCAGGGGGGGGGTGGTGGGGCGGGGCACCAGGGGGGGGAGGTGGGGCGGTGCAGCAGGGGGGGGGGTGGTGAGGCGGGGCAGTAGGGGGGGGGGGTGGGGCGGGGCACCAGGGGGGGGGGTGGGGCGGGGCACCAGGGGGGGAGGTGGTGGGGCGGGGCACCAGGGGGGGGTGGTGGGGCGGGGCACTAGGGGGGGGTGGGGCGGGGCACCAGTGTTGGTGGTGGTGGTGGGGCGGGGCACCAGTGTGGGTGGTGGTGGTGGGGCACCAGTGTGGGTGGTGGTGGTGGGGCACCAGTGTGGGTGGTGGTGGTGGGGCACCAGTGTGGGTGGTGGTGGTGGGGCGGGGCACCAGTGTGGGTGGTGGTGGTGGGGCGGGGCACCAGGGGGGGTGGGGCGGGGCACCAGTGTGGGTGGTGGTGGTGGGGCGGGGCACCAGTGTGGGTGGTGGTGGTGGGGCGGGGCACCAGTGTTGGTGGTGGTGGTGGGGCGGGGCACCAGTGTGGGTGGTGGGGCGGGGCACCAGTGTGGGTGGTGGTGGTGGAGCGGAGCACCAGTGTGGGTGGTGGTGGTGGGGCGGGGCACCAGTGTGGGTGGTGGTGGTGGGGCGGGGCACCAGTGTGGGGGGTGGTGGGGCGGGGCACCAGTGTGGGTGGTGGTGGTGGGGCGGGGCACCAGTGTGGGTGGTGGTGGTGGGGCGGGGCACCAGTGTGGGGGGTGGTGGGGCGGGGCACCAGTGTGGGTGGTGGTGGTGGGGCGGGGCACCAGTGTGGGTGGTGGTGGTGGGGCGGGGCACCAGTGTGGGGGGTGGTGGGGCGGGGCACCAGTGTGGGTGGTGGTGGTGGGGCGGGGCACCAGTGTGGGTGGTGGTGGTGGGGCGGGGCACCAGTGTGGGTGGTGGTGGTGGGGCGGGGCACCAGTGTGGGGGGTGGTGGGGCGGGGCACCAGTGTGGGTGGTGGTGGTGGGGCGGGGCACCAGTGTGGGGGGTGGTGGGGCGGGGCACCAGTGTGGGTGGTGGTGGTGGGGCGGGGCACCAGTGTGGGTGGTGGTGGTGGGGCGGGGTGTAACACCCAGGACCTCCCCCCCCCTTAGAGTTCATACCCATTGATACTTTGTCATATTAGGATATCGGAATGGTATCATGTGTGACGGTGTCATTGCTTGTACTTTTGCCAAGGTATTTTTTTTGTACTTTTGTTTCTTTCATTATACATTTATGTTTTGTTCTCTCTGTTGTGTACTGTATAATGTACTTTGCATCATGTTAATTTAGTTAGCTTACTTTTATCATTATGTCACTGGCAATTTTTTTTTCTTTTTAGGGTTAGTTGTGGTATTTTGGATGAGTTAGGATAAGACAAAATTGGGCTTAATTATCATACACCCGATTTTGTCTTAACTCCGGGGAAAGGGAGCTGTAACACCCAGGACCTCCCCCCCCCCCTTAGAGTTCACACCCAGGGAAGCCTTCTCCAAGAGGTCAGCCCAGATGACCTCCGGTTTATCTTGTATATTGATTAAAAATTCCTGAGTTAGTCTTAGTCAGCATAGTTTCAAGTATGTAATATTTCATGCAAGGAAATTAGACTCCAGATTCTTATGTGTAAACATCCCTGGATCTCCCCCTTTTGGCCAGGTCAGAGGTCAGTCACATGTAATTAATAACTCCTCTCTTGAAGAGTGTAGGGTGAATGTCAAACAAGCTTTTTGAAATATTTCTTGAGTGTTTGTACACTTTTGGTGGGTAGCAACAGCAGATCTCCCCCTCCCCCCTGTGGGGGGTTGTATATAGAGGTCCTGTAGGAACATAGGAAGGGCAGAGTGCGGTACACCGGGATCGAAAGCGGGGCTGTGAAGAACATCTCAGCCCGGGAGAGAGATAGCTTAAGGTAATGTGTGTGATCTCTGAGTTTTTGTTCCATGTCCAAATTTCTTAACTTTTTGCCAGTGTTAGTGTAGCATTTATAAGTAGTGATTGACATAATTTTGGTCTCAATAAACTCGTTAAATTTCCCGTCTGTGTCAATTGTTGAATCCTCTTAGCCTTTTGGATATAGTGGCTGACAACCGTTTTCAAAATTAATGAGAGTCATAGAAAGTACTCTCCAAGTCAAGCAATGTTTCTTGCCTCGTTGCTTGATATAGTTTCAATGGTCAAAGGCAGATGGTGGCAGCGTATTTCATCCTGTGTTAGCATCTCCTTGTTGGCAGTGTACTTTGTAGTCCCGGTGTAACCATCATATGTCAGCCCATAACAGTGTTACCAAGTGCAACCGATGAGGAAGTGTTACTCAGGATCAGTAGTGTGTACATTATAGTGGTGTTCCATTTTAATAGTGGTGCATTGTAGGGCGGTGGTACATTTTAGGGTGGTGTTACAGGGGCACCAGTGTGGGTGGTGGTGGGGCACCAGTGTGGGTGGTGGTGGTGGGGCGGGGCACCAGTGTGGGTGGTGGTGGTGGGGCGGGGCACCAGTGTGGGTGGTGGTGGTGGTGGGGCACCAGTGTGGGTGGTGGTGGTGGGGCACCAGTGTGGGTGGTGGTGGTGGGGCGGGGCACCAGTGTGGGTGGTGGTGGTGGGGCGGGGCACCAGTGTGGGTGGTGGTGGTGGTGGGGCACCAGTGTGGGTGGTGGTGGTGGGGCGGGGTACCAGGGGGGGTGGGGCGGGGCACCAGTGTTGGTGGTGGTGGTGGGGCGGGGCACCAGTGTGGGTGGTGGTGGTGGGGCGGGGCACCAGTGTGGGTGGTGGTGGTGGGGCGGGGCACCAGGAGGGGGTGGGGCGGGGCACCAGTGTTGGTGGTGGGGCGGGGCACCAGTGTGGGTGGTGGTGGTGGGGCGGGGCACCAGTGTGGGTGGTGGTGGTGGGGCGGGGCACCAGTGTGGGTGGTGGTGGTGGGGCGGGGCACCAGTGTGGGTGGTGGTGGTGGGGCGGGGCACCAGTGTGGGTGGTGGTGGTGGGGCGGGGCGCCAATGTGGGTGGTGGTGGTGGGGCGGGGCACCAGTGTGGGTGGTGGTGGTGGGGCGGGGCACCAGTGTGGGTGGTGGTGGTGGGGCGGGGCACCAGTGTTGGTGGTGGTGGTGGGGCGGGGCACCAGTGTGGGTGGTGGTGGTGGGGGCGGGGCACCAGTGTGGGTGGTGGTGGTGGGGCGGGGCAACAGTGTGGGTGGTGGTGGTGGGGCGGGGCACCAGTGTGGGTGGTGGTGGTGGGGCGGGGCACCAGTGTGGGGGGTGGTGGGGCGGGGCACCAGTGTGGGTGGTGGTGGTGGGGCGGGGCACCAGTGTGGGTGGTGGTGGTGGGGCGGGGCACCAGTGTGGGTGGTGGTGGGGCACCAGTGTGGGTGGTGGTGGTGGGGCGGGGCACCAGTGTTGGTGGTGGTGGTGGGGCGGGGCACCAGTGTGGGTGGTGGTGGTGGGGCGGGGCACCAGTGTGGGTGGTGGTGGGGCACCAGTGTGGGTGGTGGTGGTGGGGCGGGGCACCAGTGTTGGTGGTGGTGGTGGGGCGGGGCACCAGTGTGGGTGGTGGTGGTGGGGCGGGGCACCAGTGTTGGTGGTGGTGGTGGTGCGGGGCACCAGTGTTGGTGGTGGTGGTGGGGCGGGGCACCAGTGTGGGTGGTGGTGGTGGGGCGGGGCACCAGTGTGGGTGGTGGTGGTGGGGCGGGGTACCAGGGGGGCGTGGGGCGGGGCACCAGTGTTGGTGGTGGTGGTGGGGCGGGGCACCAGTGTTGGTGGTGGTGGTGGGGCGGGGCACCAGTGTGGGTGGTGGTGGTGGGGCGGGGCACCAGTGTGGGTGGTGGTGGTGGGGCGGGGCACCAGTGTTGGTGGTGGTGGTGGGGATGGGCACCAGTGTGGGTGGTGGTGGTGGGGCGGGGCACCAGTGTGGGTGGTGGTGGTGGGGCACCAGTGTGGGTGGTGGTGGTGGGGCGGGGCACCAGTGTGGGTGGTGGTGGGGCACCAGTGTGGGTGGTGGGGCGGGGCACCAGTGTTGGTGGTGGTGGTGGGGCGGGGCACCAGTGTGGGTGGTGGTGGTGGGGCGGGGCACCAGTGTGGGTGGTGGTGGGGCACCAGTGTGGGTGGTGGTGGTGGGGCGGGGCACCAGTGTTGGTGGTGGTGGTGGGGCGGGGCACCAGTGTGGGTGGTGGTGGTGGGGCGGGGTACCAGGGGGGCGTGGGGCGGGGCACCAGTGTTGGTGGTGGTGGTGGGGCGGGGCACCAGTGTTGGTGGTGGTGGTGGGGCGGGGCACCAGTGTGGGTGGTGGTGGTGGGGCGGGGCACCAGTGTGGGTGGTGGTGGTGGGGCGGGGTACCAGGGGGGCGTGGGGCGGGGCACCAGTGTTGGTGGTGGTGGTGGGGCGGGGCACCAGTGTTGGTGGTGGGGCGGGGCACCAGTGTGTGTGGTGGTGGTGGGGCGGGGCACCAGTGTGGGTGGTGGTGGTGGGGCGGGGCACCAGTGTTGGTGGTGGTGGTGGGGATGGGCACCAGTGTGGGTGGTGGTGGTGGGGCGGGGCACCAGTGTGGGTGGTGGTGGTGGGGCACCAGTGTGGGTGGTGGTGGTGGGGCGGGGCACCAGTGTGGGTGGTGGTGGTGGGGCACCAGTGTGGGTGGTGGTGGTGGGGCGGGGCACCAGTGTGGGTGGTGGTGGTGGGGCGGGGCACCAGTGTGGGTGGTGGTGGTGGGGCGCCAGTGTGGGTGGTGGTGGTGGGGCGGGGCACCAGTGTGGGTGGTGGTGGTGGGGCACCAGTGTGGGTGGTGGTGGTGGGGCGGGGCACCAGTGTGGGTGGTGGTGGTGGGGCACCAGTGTGGGTGGTGGTGGTGGGGCGGGGCACCAGTGTGGGTGGTGGTGGTGGGGCGGGGCACCAGTGTGGGTGGTGGTGGGGCACCAGTGTGGGTGGTGGTGGGGCACCAGTGTGGGTGGTGGTGGTGGGGCGGGGCACCAGTGTGGGTGGTGGTGGTGGGGCGGGGCACCAGTGTGGGTGGTGGTGGTGGTGGGGCACCAGTGTGGGTGGTGGTGGTGGGGCACCAGTGTGGGTGGTGGTGGTGGGGCGGGGCACCAGTGTGGGTGGTGGTGGTGGGGCGGGGCACCAGTGTGGGTGGTGGTGGTGGGGCGGGGCACCAGTGTGGGTGGTGGTGGGGCACCAGTGTGGGTGGTGGTGGTGGGGCGGGGTACCAGGGGGGGGTGGGGCGGGGCACCAGTGTTGGTGGTGGTGGTGGGGCGGGGCACCAGTGTGGGTGGTGGTGGTGGGGCGGGGCACCAGTGTGGGTGGTGGTGGTGGGGCACCAGTGTGGTTGGTGGTGGTTGTGGGGCACCAGTGTGGGTGGTGGTGGTGGGGTGGGGCACCAGTGTGGGTGGTGGTGGTGGGGTGGGGCACCAGTGTGGGTGGTGGTGGTGTGGCGGGGCACCAGTGTGGGTGGTGGTGGTGGGGCGGGGCACCAGTGTGGGTGGTGGTGGTGGGGCGGGGCACCAGTGTTGGTGGTGGTGGTGGGGCGGGGCACCAGTGTTGGTGGTTGTGGTGGGGCGGGGCACCAGTGTTGGTGGTGGTGGTGGGGCGGGGCACCAGTGTTGGTGGTGGTGGTGGGGCGGGGCACCAGTGTGGGTGGTGGTGGTGGGGCGGGGCACCAGTGTGGGTGGTGGTGGTGGTGGGGCACCAGTGTGGGTGGTGGTGGTGGGGCGGGGTACCAGGGAGGGGTGGGGCGGGGCACCAGTGTTGGTGGTGGTGGTGGGGCGGGGCACCAGTGTGGGTGGTGGTGGTGGGGCGGGCACCAGTGTGGGTGGTGGTGGTGGGGCGGGGCACCAGTGTGGGTGGTGGTGGTGGTGGGGCACCAGTGTGGGTGGTGGTGGTGGGGCGGGGTACCAGGGAGGGGTGGGGCGGGGCACCAGTGTTGGTGGTGGTGGTGGGGCGGGGCACCAGTGTGGGTGGTGGTGGTGGGGCGGGCACCAGTGTGGGTGGTGGTGGTGGGGCGGGGCACCAGTGTGGGTGGTGGTGGTGGGGCGGGGCACCAGTGTGGGTGGTGGTGGTGGGGTGGGGCACCAGTGTGGGTGGTGGTGGTGGGGCGGGGCACCAGTGTGGGTGGTGGTGGTGGGGCGGGGCACCAGTGTGGGTGGTGGTGGTGGGGCGGGGCACCAGTGTGGGTAGTGGTGGTGGGGCGGGGCACCAGTGTGGGTGGTGGTGGTAGGGCGGGGCACCAGTGTTGGTGGTGGGGCGGGGCACCAGTGTGGGTGGTGGTGGTGGGGCGGGGCACCAGTGTGGGTGGTGGTGGTGGGGCGGGGCACCAGTGTGGGTAGTGGTGGTGGGGCGGGGCACCAGTGTTGGTGGTGGTGGTGGGGCGGGGCACCAGTGTTGGTGGTGGTGGTGGGGCGGGGCACCAGTGTGGGTAGTGGTGGTGGGGCGGGGCACCAGTGTGGGTGGTGGTGGTGGGGCGGGGCACCAGTGATGGTGGTGGTGGTGGGGCGGGGCACCAGTGTGGGTTTGTGGTGGTGGGGCGGGGCACCGGTGTGGGTGGTGGTGGTGGGGCGGGGCACCAGTGGTGGTGGTGGGGCGGGGTACCAGGGGGGGGTGGGGCGGGGCACCAGTGTTGGTGGTGGTGGTGGGGCGGGGCACCAGTGTGGGTGGTGGTGGTGGGGCGGGGCACCAGTGTGGGTGGTGGTGGTGGGGCGGGGCACCAGTGTGGGTGGTGGTGGGGCACCAGTGTGGGTGGTGGTGGTGGGGCGGGGTACCAGGGGGGGGGTGGGGCGGAGCACCAGTGTGGGTGGTGGTGGTGGGGCGGGGCACCAGTGTTGGTGGTGGTGGTGGGGCGGGGCACCAGTGTGGGTGGTGGTGGTGGGGCGGGGCACCGGTGTGTGTGGTGGTGGTGGGGCGGGGCACCAGTGTGGGTGGTGGTGGGGCACCAGTGTGGGTGGTGGTGGTGGGGCGGGGTACCAGGGGGGGTGGGGCGGGGCTTCAGTGTGGGTGGTGGTGGTGGGGCGGGGCACCAGTGTTGGTGGTGGTGGTGGGGCGGGGCACCAGTGTGGGTGGTGGTGGTGGGGCGGGGCACCGGTGTGGGTGGTGGTGGTGGAGCGGGGCACCAGTGTGGGTGGTGGTGGTGGGGCGGGGTACCAGGGGGGGGGTGGGGCGGGGCACCAGTGTGGGTGGTGGTGGGGCACCAGTGTGGGTGGTGGTGGTGGGGCGGGGTACCAGGGGGGGGGTGGGGCGGGGCACCAGTGTGGGTGGTGGTGGTGGGGCGGGGCACCAGTGTGGGTGGTGGTGGTGGAGCGGGGCACCAGTGTGGGTGGTGGTGGTGGGACGGGGCACCAGTGTTGGTGGTGGTGGTGGGGCGGGGCACCAGTGTGGGTGGTGGTGGTGGGGCGGGGCACCAGTGTGGGTGGTGGTGGTGGGGCGGGGCACCAGTGTGGGTGGTGGTGGTGGGGCGGGGCACCAGTGTGGGTGGTGGTGGTGGGGTGGGGCACCAATGTGGGTGGTGGTGGTGGGGCGGGGCTCCAGTGTGGGTGGTGGTGGTGGGGCGGGGCACCAGTGTGGGTGGTGGTGGTGGGGCGGGGCACCAGTGTTGGTGGTGGTGGTGGGGCGGGGCACCAGTGTGGGTGGTGGTGGTGGGGCGGGGCACCAGTGTGGGTGGTGGTGGTGGGGCGGGGCACCAGTGTGGGTGGTGGTGGTGGGGCGGGGCACCAGTGTGGGTGGTGGTGGGGCGGGGCACCAGTGTGGGTGGTGGTGGTGGGGCGGGGCACCAGTGTGGGTGGTGGTGGTGGGGCGGGGCACCAGTGTGGGTGGTGGTGGTGGGGTGGGGCACCAGTGTGGGTGGTGGTGGTGGGGCGGGGCTCCAGTGTGGGTGGTGGTGGTGGGGCGGGGCACCAGTGTGGGTGGTGGTGGTGGGGCGGGGCACCAGTGTGGGTGGTGGTGGTGGGGCGGGGCACCAGTGTGGGTGGTGGTGGTGGGGCGGGGCACCAGTGTGGGTGGTGGTGGTGGGGCGGGGCACCAGTGTGGGTGGTGGTGGTGGGGCGGGGCACCAGTGTGGGTGGTGGTGGTGGGGCGGGGCACCAGTGTGGGTGGTGGTGGTGGGGCGGGGCACCAGTGTGGGTGGTGGTGGTGGGGCGGGGCACCAGTGTGGGTGGTGGTGGTGGGGCGGGGCACCAGTGTGGGTGGTGGTGGTGGGGCGGGGCACCAGTGTGGGTGGTGGTGGGGCGATCACCAGTGTGGGTGGTGGTGGTGGGGCGGGGCACCAGTGTGGGTGGTGGTGGTGGGGCGGAGCACCAGTGTGGGTGGTGGTGGTGGGGCGGAGCACCAGTGTGGGTGGTGGTGGTGGGGCACCAGTGTGGGTGGTGGTGGTGGGGCGGCGCACCAGTGTGGGTGGTGGTGGTGGGGCGGGGCACCAGTGTGGGTGGTGGTGGTGGGGCGGGGCACCAGTGTGGGTGGTGGTGGTGGGGCGGGGCACCAGTGTGGGTGGTGGGGCGGGGCACCAGTGTGGGTGGTGGTGGTGGGGCGGGGAACCAGTGTGGGTGGTGGTGGTGGGGCGGGGTACCAGGGGGTGGTGGGGCGGGGCACCAGTGTGGGTGGTGGTGGTGGGGCGGGGTACCAGGGGGGGGGGGGTGGGGCGGGGCACCAGTGTTGGTGGTGGTGGTGGGGCGGGGCACCAGTGTGGGTGGTGGTGGTGGGGCGGGGCACCAGTGTGGGTGGTGGTGGTGGGGCGGGGCACCAGTGTGGGTGGTGGTGGTGGGGCGGGGCACCAGTGTGGGTGGTGGTGGTGGGGCGGGGCACCAGTGTGGGTGGTGGTGGTGGGGCGGGGCACCAGTGTGGGTGGTGGTGGTGGGGCGGAGCACCAGTGTGGGTGGTGGTGGTGGGGCACCAGTGTGGGTGGTGGTGGTGGGGCGGCGCACCAGTGTGGGTGGTGGTGGTGGGGCGGGGCACCAGTGTGGGTGGTGGTGGTGGGGCGGGGCACCAGTGTGGGTGGTGGTGGTGGGGCGGGGCACCAGTGTGGGTGGTGGGGCGGGGCACCAGTGTGGGTGGTGGTGGTGGGGCGGGGCACCAGTGTGGGTGGTGGTGGTGGGGCGGGGTACCAGGGGGGAGGGTGGGGCGGGGCACCAGTGTTGGTGGTGGTGGTGGGGCGGGGCACCAGTGTTGGTGGTGGTGGTGGGGCGGGGCACCAGTGTGGGTTGTGGTGGTGGAATCAGCTGGGCACAGGACCACACCAGACTTTCCCACAACACTGTAAAACACCCCCCCCCCCCTCTCCTGATTCAGTTGTATATACACCCCTGTGTGATAGTTAGGAGAGAGATAGTGTGCTGGGGTGTCGGAGGTAGTGTGAGGCTGCAGGTCACCAGGCAAGCCTCAGGAGACAGAGTGACTCAGGAGACAGAGTGACTCAGGAGACAGAGTGACTCAGGAGACAGAGTGACTCAGGAGACAGAGTGACTCCACCTGACTGAGAGGCAGAGAGAGGTCTTAATGTAACGTGTGTGATCTTGGAGACCTTTCCAGGTCTGGATCCCGTAACAATTGTCAGTGTCAAAGTACGGATTTATAGTTGGTGAATTTCGTAATTTGTTCTCAATAACCTCATGTTAATCTTTCCGTCTGTGTCAATTGTCGAATGCTCTTATCATCTGGATATAGCTTGCTAACAACCGTCCCATAATTACTGACAGTTGAGGAAAGATGACTCTCCAAGTCAAGCAATGTTTCTTGCCTCATTGCTTGATATAATTAATGGACAAGGCAGGATGGTGGCAGTGGTCTTATTAATAAGACCACTGGGTAACATTTCCTTGGACAGTTACCATTGGTTCCGGATGTAATCATCCGTGGTACTCCATATTTCAATTCCTATTACATATCTAAATTACCAGAATCTCAGTAACTAATATCCTCATGCATTTATCCATTTTTATAAAGAGTTACCAAGTACAACCAGTAGGAAGTGCTGCTATATCGTAAGTGTTGCACAATGACACCTCTCACATTTCTTTATCATATCTATTTTTAAAATTATGAATAGTATTTGCTTCCACAACCTGTTGCTGAAGTGCATTCCACTTTCCCACTACTCTCACGCTAAAAGAATACTTCCTAACATCTCTGTGACTCATCTGAGTTTCCAGCTTCCATCCATGTCCCCTCGTTCTGTTAAATGAAATGTTCACACAATTTTATTTCCACTTAGTCAATTCCCCTGAGTATTTTATACGTTCCTATCATATCCCCCCCCTCTCCCTTCTTTTCTCTAGTGTCGTAAGGTTCAGTTCCTTCAGCCGCTCTTCATATCCCATCCCTCGTAACTCTGGGACAAGCCTCGTCGCAAACTTCTGAACCTTTTCGAGTTTCTTTACATATTTTTTTCAGGTGGGGACTCCATGATGGGGCGGCATACTCTAAGACTGGCCTCACGTAAGCAGTGTAAAGCGCCCTAAATGCCTCCTTACTTAGGTTTCTAAATGATGTTCTAACTTTTGCCAGTGTAGAGTACGCTGCTGTCGTTATCCTATTTATATGTGCCTCAGGAGATAGATTAGGTGTTACGTCCACGCCCAGGTCTCTTTCACGCGTCGTCACAGATAGGCTGTTCCCCTTCATTGTGTACTGTCCCTTTGGTCTCCTATCTCCTAGTCCCATTTCCATAACTTTACATTAACTGGTGTTGAACTCCAGTAGTCATTTCTCTGACCATCTCTGCAACCTGTCCAGGTCCTTTTGGAAGATCCTACAATCCTCATCTGTCACAACTCTTCTTGCTTCACAACGCTTCAAGAAGTCACAACACTTCTCACAACGATGAACATTTGTGTGTGTGTGTGTGTGTGTGTGTGTGTGTGTGTGTATGTGTATGTGTGTATGTGTGTATGTGTGTATGTGTGTATGTGTGTATGTGTGTGTGTGTGTGTGTGTGTGTGTGTGTGTGTGTGTGTGTATTACGACGCCACGTAGCCTGGGAGGAACGAGTCTACCCCCAGTGAGAGTTACTCTGCCGTCCAGACCTGATTGAGAGGTCAGAGGAAAGATGTATATATTAAATATATAATAATCGTCAGTGAGTAATTTAAAAATATGAGCAGAGGCTGAGCATTTAAATAAGAGACATGAAATGAAATGTTGATGATATGGTGGGTGGAAGTGATGGTAGCAGGAGGTCGTGACCTCACCTGAGCTACAGCAGTCGTCAGAGATGGTTAGTACGTGGTGGTCTCCAGGGAGAAGGGTAGAGCGCCCTGTGTTAGTCCTGAAGTGAATGCTAAGTGGTGTCAAGTGTCAGGAAGCTGTAAAGGAACTTCCTAGACCATTTCTCTCTGATTTCGATCAATTAGAAGCGACCTGGAAGTGTGTGTCGGACGCGCTTTTGTGGAACTCTTAATTGTGTTGCTTCTTGAAGAGGAAGGAAGCACGCAGGCATGTCTGTCGTGGAGCCTGACGGGCGACTTTGTGTACTCAAGTCAGGCCTTGAAGAAGCCTCGTGAAGCACTCCTATAGCGATTTTTGTGGACGGCCTGTTTGAGCGCCATTGTGTTAGTCATGTACTGAATAATATGTGTGTGTTTGTTTATATATGTGTATTAAATGTCACATATATTAGCTGGATTTTGCTCTAGTCCTAGTAAGGCTTCCTGGCTAGCGAGAGAGAGGGAGACACGGCAGTAACTTGTGTGATAGTGGACTATAACTACGGAGGATGGAGAGATGATCCTACAGTAAGGATAGTGCGGGGAGTCACAGCGGCTCGAGAGGGGGTGTGTACTCGTGACAACTGAGAAGTGGAACCGCACCTCTGAATAATGGTGACGATGAACCACTCTCCCAGAACCAGACACCACGGTGAGCTCCTAAATAATTGCAAGCACTCCAGTAGCCATTGTTGGTCGACTGACGGTAGCGGGAGTGTGGCTGTTGTGGTTGGCTGTGTGTTCTGTCAGGGAGTGGTTGGGGGTCTCTGGTCGATGATAAGCAAGTATAACCTTGGTTCAAATAACCAAGTTTCATTATATAACAACCCCCCCCCCCCCTGATAGTGTGTGTGTGGAGGGAGCCGTGTGTGTGTGTGTGTGTGTGTGTGTGTGTGTGGAGGGAGCCGTGTGTGTGTGTGTGGAGGGAGCCGTGTGTGTGTGTGTGTGTGTGTGTGTGTACTCACCTAGTTGTGTTTGCGGGGGTTGAGCTCTGGCTCTTTGGTCCCGCCTCTCAACTGTCAATCAACAGGTGTACAGGTTCCTGAACCTATTGGGCTCTATCATATCTACACTTGAAACTGTGTATGGAGTCAGCCTCCACCACATCACTGCCTAATGCATTCCATTTGTCAACCACTCTGACACTAAAAAAGTTCTTTCTAATATCTGTGTGTGTGTGGAGGAAGCCGTGTGTGTGTGTGTGGAGGAAGCCGTGTGTGTGTGTGTGTGGAGGAAGCCGTGTGTGTGTGTGTGTGTGTGTGTGTGTGTGTGTGTGTGTGTGTGTGTGTGTGTGTGTGTGTGTGTGTGTGTGTGTGGAGGGAGCCGTGAGAGCGAGTATATTGTTTTGAATGTAGTTTCTTGAGAAGTTTAAAGGTTGTGGCAGCGAGTGTAGGAAGGTCACGGGGTCCACTATGGCACAGTGCCAAGCTCTTCTCATTTGATTGGTGCCGACCACACCAGCGGCACATTTTGGGCACCAACTGACAACTTGGGTCACGTCTCTACCATCATATATATATATATATATATATATATATATATATATATATATATATATATATATATATATATATATATATATATATATGTCGTACCTAGAAGCCAGAACTCACTTCTCAGCCTACTATGCGAGGCCCGATTTGCCTAATAAGCCAAGTTTTACTGAATTAATATATTTTCTCTAATTTTTTTCTTATGAAATGATAAAGCTACCCATTTCATTATGTATGAGGTCAATTTTTTTTTATTGGAGTTAAAATTAACGTAGATATATGACCGAACCTAACCAACCCTACCTAACCAAACCTAACCTATCTCTATAGGTTAGGTTAGGTTAGGTAGCCGAAAACGTTAGGTTAGGTTAGGTAGGTTAGGTTGTCGAAAAAACATTAATTCATGAAAACTAGGCTTATTAGGCAAATCAGGCCTTGCATAGTAGGCTGAGAAGTGAGTTCTGGCTATTAGGTACGACATATATATATAATGTGTGTGTGTGTGTGTATATATATCACGAAAATTAACACGTGATTAAAAATGTGACAGTGTCAAACCACGGAGGAAAATTGAAACAGGAATTTCCTTAAGTACTTTCGTATATTAATACATCTTCAGAAGGAAAGTTTTACAGGTGGAGTACTGGACATAAAGAGGCAGGAGAGAATGGTGGAGTGAGGTGAGGTACAATACGTGGACACAAACATGAGCAGCACAAAAACTGCAGACGGCCTATTGGCCCATCCGATGCAGCTCCCACTCATAACCACACATAGGCCCACACATGGATAATCATAGCATAAGATAGTAAATATTTACAATGAATTAGTGAGACAAATGTGTTCCGATGATCCTACATAAATCGCCCTTTAATTGATGTATTAAAAATGGATCTAAGTTATATAAACCGCTGCTAGTGTTCAAATTACTTTTTTTTTGTGATCTGTATCAAAGCAGATTCAATTATGTTTCTGTTATAGGTGCTTTTACAATTCGTTATTGAAGAAGCCATCTCCCAATCACTTTGGTGAGCATCTTCTGACAGATGAACCAACAAAGCATTAGACAATTGGTCATGTCTTACAGAGTATTTATGTTGCGATATTCTACATTTCAAATCTTTAGATGTTTGCCCGACATAGAACTTATTACAGTCTTTACAAGGTATTTTATAAATGACACAATTATCACTACGAGGGCTGTTCCTAACTAATAGCTTACCAACAGTATTTTCGTAGCTAAACAATACATGTATATTAAAAAGTTTCAAGGCCTTGACAATATTCTCAAACCCAGAGAAATATGGTAAACATAACACATTCTTTGGGCGAATTTTTTCACTGCATACATTATTATAATATGTACGACGTGCTTTGCTACGACAAACTTCCAAAGAACTCAGTGGGTAACAAAGCTTGAGACCAATCGAGTCAATATTCTTAAACTCTTCGTCTAAGAATTCTGGACTCACAACTCGAAGAGCTTCTTAGATACATTGAAGAAAAAATTGACTTTTTCACAATGTATCTTTGCCCTGAAAAATAATGAACATAAGATAAACTATTCGTAGGTTTTCTGTAGACACTAAACTTTAGTGAAGAATCTTCACTATGAATAAGAACGTCTAAGAATGGCAAACATTTATCAATTTCAGTCTCCATAGTAAATTTTATAGAAGTGACTTGCTTATCTTGAGGTTATCTTGAGATGATTTCGGGGCTTTTTAGTGTCCCCGCGGCCCGGTCCTCGACCAGGCCTCCACCCCCAGGAGCAGCCCGTGACAGCTGACTAACACCCAGGTACCTATTTTACTGCTAGGTAACAGGGGCATAGGGTGAAAGAAACTCTGCCCATTGTTTCTCGCCGGCGCCTGGGATCGAACCCGGGACCACAGGATCACAAGTCCAGCGTGCTGTCCGCTCGGCCGACCGGCTCCCAAGCCTAACCAGTATATATTCACTGGCTGCCTGTCCCCCGATATTATCTGTGTTTTACAGTGACAAAATGTTGTTATTTTTGTTTCTCATACGTCACAGCTTATTCCTCGCATTCTACTTGTTTGTTGTTTAATATTGTGTAGCATTAACGTGTGTTTGTCTTGTTTACAGGTGAGTGCGTGCGTGTTGTGGGGGGTGGAGGGCCAGGTGTGTGGCGCCACACACCTGGCCACACGTGTGCTGGGGTGAGTACCCTCTACACCTGTTCCTCTCCTACACTCACAGCTATTTATCTCTTACACCTCATATACTTCTCTGACTTTTTGGTCAGTCAGCCACAGACGTTAATTGTGGGGGTTTACAGTGCTAACCAACACATGCAATGTTATATATATATATATATATATATATATATATATATATATATATATATATATATATATATATATATATATATATACTAAAGTTTAGCGGTAAACTAAAATAATAATTTACTGTAGAATGTATAACACTAATAATACATTTACACGTTTCGAACCTACATGGTTAATTCTCAAGTGATGGGACTGTACTGGGCGTACGTATTGAATTGATACAATTAGGGAGGTGAGGTACATAATACAAACAGGTGAGGAGTACAGCGTAAAGAAGGTAACCTTATATATAACCTTAAATATTCTCTTAAACACTTACGGGCTATTCATGCCCGTGCCACCTCTTGGGTGGCTTAATCTTTATCAATCAATCTCTTAAACATAAGAGAATATTTAAGGTTACAAGATGTTCATTAGATGATACAATTAGTGCTTAAAGGTTATGGATCTCTTGAAGCTCCTCCGCTTCTGGACAGGAACCGAGGACGCAGCAAGCATTTCCCCTCTGGATCGCCACACTGAGACGCTGAAACAAAAAACTGGAAGCCCTTGGGTCTCTGGTGACGTCAATGAGCTTGGACCCCAATTCCTTGAGAAATCCCAAGGCACTCTTGCACCAGGGGCCATGCGTCTCAGACGCTATGGGGACAAAGAGGTATTGACCTTCCAGTCGCCTGTACTTGAGTGATTTTGCTGTTTCCCTGTGGTTGGCCGCCCCACCTGCTTGATCAGCTCCGTAGTGTACATAGGTGTCAGCCAGGGTGGATACACATGTGTAGTCCCACACCAACTGTCTACCCTCCTTCCATGAGTATATGGTGATGCCATCAGGGCGAAGTGCGGAGAAATCCGGGTTTTGGACCCCTAGGATGCGAGGTTCTCTCTCCGCTGGACACTGAGCTGAGACGAGGCTTCTCTTGATGATGTCATTGACCTCGTTGTGTCTTGCATGCCAGCCCTTTGTGCTTCCGCAATGCAACCCATGCAGTCCGTATTGGTCTGCTTCCACCCTGTTGCAAATACACTTGTGTTCAGTGTGAATTGGGGCACCAAGGCGGAGGGCCACTGCTACACGAAGGGATTCTGGACCTAGACGCGTGCCCATTGCTGATATGGGTACAGGGTACACCTGCTACACACCAGCTCTGGTGGGCTGCTACACACCTGCTCTGGTGGGCTGCTACACACCAGCTCTGGTGGGCTGCTACACACCAGCTCTGGTGGGCTGCTACACACCAGCTCTGGTGGGCTGCTACACACCTGCTCTGGTGGGCTGCTACACACCAGCTCTGGTGGGCTGCTACACACCAGCTCTGGTGGGCTGCTACACACCAGCTCTGGTGGGCTGCTACACACCAGCTCTGGTGGGCTGCTACACACCAGCTCTGGTGGGCTGCTACACACCAGCTCTGGTGGGCTGCTACACACCTGCTCTGGTGGGCTGCTACACACCTGCTCTGGTGGGCTGCTACACACCAGCTCTGGTGGGCTGCTACACACCAGCTCTGGTGGGCTGCTACACACCAGCTCTGGTGGGCTGCTACACACCTGCTCTGGTGGGCTGCTACACACCTGCTCTGGTGGGCTGCTACACACCTGCTCTGGTGGGCTGCTACACACCAGCTCTGGTGGGCTGCTACACACCAGCTCTGGTGGGCTGCTACACACCTGCTCTGGTGGGCTGCTACACACCAGCTCTGGTGGGCTGCTACACACCTGCTCTGGTGGGCTGCTACACACCTACTCTGGTGGGCTGCTACACACCAGCTCTGGTGGGCTGCTACACACCTGCTCTGGTGGGCTGCTACACACCAGCTCTGGTGGGCTGCTACACACCTGCTCTGGTGGGCTGCTACACACCTGCTCTGGTGGGCTGCTACACACCAGCTCTGGTGGGCTGCTACACACCAGCTCTGGTGGGCTGCTACACACCAGCTCTGGTGGGCTGCTACACACCTGCTCTGGTGGGCTGCTACACACCAGCTCTGGTGGGCTGCTACACACCAGCTCTGGTGGGCTGCTACACACCAGCTCTGGTGGGCTGCTACACACCAGCTCTGGTGGGCTGCTACACACCAGCTCTGGTGGGCTGCTACACACCAGCTCTGGTGGGCTGCTACACACCTGCTCTGGTGGGCTGCTACACACCTGCTCTGGTGGGCTGCTACACACCAGCTCTGGTGGGCTGCTACACACCTGCTCTGGTGGGCTGCTACACACCAGCTCTGGTGGGCTGCTACACACCTGCTCTGGTGGGCTGCTACACACCTGCTCTGGTGGGCTGCTACACACCAGCTCTGGTGGGCAGGTATACACCACCTCTGGTGGGCTGCTACACACCTGCTCTGGTGGGCTGCTACACACCTGCTCTGGTGGGCTGCTACACACCAGCTCTGGTGGGCTGCTACACACCTGCTCTGGTGGGCTGCTACACACCTGCTCTGGTGGGCTGCTACACACCTGCTCTGGTGGGCAGGTATACACCAGCTCTGGTGGGCTGCTACACACCAGCTCTGGTGGGCTGCTACACACCTGCTCTGGTGGGCTGCTACACACCTGCTCTGGTGGGCTGCTACACACCTGCTCTGGTGGGCTGCTACACACCTGCTCTGGTGGGCTGCTACACACCTGCTCTGGTGGGCAGGTATACACCAGCTCTGGTGGGCTGCTACACACCTGCTCTGGTGGGCTGCTACACACCAGCTCTGGTGGGCTGCTACACACCAGCTCTGGTGGGCAGGTATACACCACCTCTGGTGGGCTGCTACACACCTGCTCTTGTGGGCTGCTACACACCTGCTCTGGTGGGCTGCTACACACCAGCTCTGGTGGGCTGCTACACACCTGCTCTGGTGGGCTGCTACACACCTGCTCTGGTGGGCTGCTACACACCTGCTCTGGTGGGCAGGTATACACCAGCTCTGGTGGGCTGCTACACACCAGCTCTGGTGGGCTGCTACACACCTGCTCTGGTGGGCTGCTACACACCTGCTCTGGTGGGCTGCTACACACCTGCTCTGGTGGGCTGCTACACACCTGCTCTGGTGGGCAGGTATACACCAGCTCTGGTGGGCTGCTACACACCTGCTCTGGTGGGCTGCTACACACCAGCTCTGGTGGGCTGCTACACACCTGCTCTGGTGGGCTGCTACACACCTGCTCTGGTGGGCTGCTACACACCAGCTCTGGTGGGCAGGTATACACCAGCTCTGGTGGGCTGCTACACACCTGCTCTGGTGGGCTGCTACACACCAGCTCTGGTGGGCTGCTACACACCAGCTCTGGTGGGCTGCTACACACCAGCTCTGGTGGGCTGCTACACACCAGCTCTGGTGGGCTGCTACACACCAGCTCTGGTGGGCTGCTACACACCTGCTCTGGTGGGCTGCTACACACCTGCTCTGGTGGGCTGCTACACACCTGCTCTGGTGGGCTGCTACACACCAGCTCTGGTGGGCTGCTACACACCAGCTCTGGTGGGCTGCTACACACCTGCTCTGGTGGGCTGCTACACACCAGCTCTGGTGGGCTGCTACACACCAGCTCTGGTGGGCAGGTATACACCAGCTCTGGTGGGCTGCTACACACCTGCTCTGGTGGGCTGCTACACACCAGCTCTGGTGGGCTGCTACACACCAGCTCTGGTGGGCTGCTACACACCAGCTCTGGTGGGCTGCTACACACCTGCTCTGGTGGGCTGCTACACACCTGCTCTGGTGGGCTGCTACACACCAGCTCTGGTGGGCTGCTACACACCAGCTCTGGTGGGCTGCTACACACCTGCTCTGGTGGGCTGCTACACACCAGCTCTGGTGGGCTGCTACACACCAGCTCTGGTGGGCTGCTACACACCAGCTCTGGTGGGCTGCTACACACCAGCTCTGGTGGGCTGCTACACACCTGCTCTGGTGGGCTGCTACACACCTGCTCTGGTGGGCTGCTACACACCAGCTCTGGTGGGCAGGTATACACCAGCTCTGGTGGGCTGCTACACACCTGCTCTGGTGGGCTGCTACACACCAGCTCTGGTGGGCTGCTACACACCAGCTCTGGTGGGCTGCTACACACCAGCTCTGGTGGGCTGCTACACACCAGCTCTGGTGGGCTGCTACACACCAGCTCTGGTGGGCTGCTACACACCTGCTCTGGTGGGCTGCTACACACCTGCTCTGGTGGGCTGCTACACACCAGCTCTGGTGGGCTGCTACACACCAGCTCTGGTGGGCTGCTACACACCTGCTCTGGTGGGCTGCTACACACCTGCTCTGGTGGGCTGCTACACACCAGCTCTGGTGGGCTGCTACACACCAGCTCTGGTGGGCTGCTACACACCTGCTCTGGTGGGCTGCTACACACCAGCTCTGGTGGGCTGCTACACACCAGCTCTGGTGGGCTGCTACACACCAGCTCTGGTGGGCTGCTACACACCAGCTCTGGTGGGCTGCTACACACCAGCTCTGGTGGGCTGCTACACACCAGCTCTGGTGGGCTGCTACACACCAGCTCTGGTGGGCTGCTACACACCAGCTCTGGTGGGCTGCTACACACCAGCTCTGGTGGGCTGCTACACACCTGCTCTGGTGGGCTGCTACACACCAGCTCTGGTGGGCTGCTACACACCAGCTCTGGTGGGCTGCTACACACCTGCTCTGGTGGGCTGCTACACACCAGCTCTGGTGGGCTGCTACACACCTGCTCTGGTGGGCTGCTACACACCAGCTCTGGTGGGCTGCTACACACCTGCTCTGGTGGGCAGGTATACACCTGCTCTGGTGGGTTGCTACACACCAGCTCTGGTGGGCTGCTACACACCAGCTCTGGTGGGCTGCTACACACCTGCTCTGGTGGGCTGCTACACACCTGCTCTGGTGGGCTGCTACACACCAGCTCTGGTGGGCTGCTACACACCAGCTCTGGTGGGCTGCTACACACCTGCTCTGGTGGGCTGCTACACACCAGCTCTGGTGGGCTGCTACACACCTGCTCTGGTGGGCTGCTACACACCAGCTCTGGTGGGCTGCTACACACCAGCTCTGGTGGGCTGCTACACACCAGCTCTGGTGGGCTGCTACACACCAGCTCTGGTGGGCTGCTACACACCAGCTCTGGTGGGCTGCTACACACCAGCTCTGGTGGGCTGCTACACACCTGCTCTGGTGGGCTGCTACACACCTGCTCTGGTGGGCTGCTACACACCAGCTCTGGTGGGCTGCTACACACCTGCTCTGGTGGGCTGCTACACACCTGCTCTGGTGGGCTGCTACACACCTGCTCTGGTGGGCAGGTATACACCACTAAGAAACATGACAAAAGAATGCGGACTAGAACAAGGATTAGGCTGGTGTTATAGAGTAATAACACCAAGATCAGAACATCTCCAACACTGCACTGTGCCAACACCGACCAGGAAAGCTGTGTAGGGACACACACATGATCTGGCTCAAGCTGAGAGAATCGTCTAGCATGTTGTTGTTGTTAAAGATTCGCTACTTGGAACAAAAAGTTCCAAGTAGCACGGGCTATGGTGAGCCCGTAGAATCGTCTAGCAGCCCAGAGAGGCACAGGGAGCAGTCGGCCATAAGGGAAACAGAGAGGAACCCGAAATACTTTTTCTCGTATACAAAAAGAAGAACAAAAGCTGCATCCCATGCGCAACGGTGATGGAACTTTGGTCCCTTGCGCAAGGGTGATGGAACTTTGGTCCCCTGCGCAAGGGTGATGGAACTTTGGTCCCTTGCGCAAGGGTGATGGAACTTTGGTCCCTTGCGCAAGGGTGATGGAACTTTGGTCCCTTGCATAAGGGTGATGGAACTTTGGTCCCTTGCGCAAGGGTGATGGAACTTTGGTCCCTTGCGCAAGGGTGAGGGAACTTTGGTCCCTTGCGCAAGGGTGATGGAACTTTGGTCCCTTGCGCAAGGGTGATGGAACTTTGGTCCCTTGCGCAAGGGTGATGGAACTTTGGTCCCTTGCGCAAGGGTGATGGAACTTTGGTCCCCTGCGCAAGGGTGATGGAACTTTGGTCCCTTGCCCAAGGGTGATGGAACTTTGGTCCCTTGCGCAAGTGTAATGGAACTTTGGTCCCTTGCGCAAGGGTGATGGAACTTTGGTCCCCTGCCCAAGGGTGATGGAACTTTGGTCCCTTGCGCAAGGGTGATTGAAGTTTCACAGATGACAACAAAGACATGAGTTAAATACTGAGGCTTCAGCACGGTACTGTTGTCAGTGAAGCCTTGAACACAATGAAGCTAGATGCTGCAAATATACTCTTCATGAGTATAACACCAAGATGGAGCCACATATCAGATGTCACCGTAACCCAACTGGACTAGGAAGTAGCCATAGACACCAGCACACACTCTCCTGGAACTCTATATCAAGACGTGCAAAACACCACTTTGACAGGACCTAAACATCTTTTGCTGAGGGAGTCTAGTTATCCCTGACATAGTTAAAACAGCGGAGATAGCGTCACTCCACAAAGGAGGTAGTAAAGTAGCTGCACCAAATTACAGACGAGTTGCTGTAACTTCTTACATGATAATAGTCTTTGAAAAGAGTGCTAAGACAAGTTACATGGCATCACAACCTCTCCATAACCCCGGACACCACGGGCCTAGAAATGTGCCTGGATCTGAATGTGAAATCTGTGAATGAAATGTGGATTTGAATGAAAAGAAATGTGAAATCTGGGAAAGAGGGCGCTCCTGCCTCTCCCACTAGCTGCTACGTCACTATAACATGGCCTCAGGTGCCGTGGATGACAGGCAAAATTCAGATGTAATTTACACAGATTTTGTAAAAGGTTTCGACAGGTGTGAGCGAGGTGTTGCTGCGCAGAGAATGTGCGCAAAATGAATTACTGTGAGTGTAGGGAGACGAGTCATCAACTTGGTGAGGAACAGCACGGAGAGTGAGAACGTCAGTGAGTCAACACAGTAGAATCCGGATCATCTACTGTGAAAACTGTTACCCAAGGTACCGTACTTGCTACGGTACCTTGGACACGCACACGCTGTCACGGCCTCGGAGACACGCACACCAGTCATGGTCTGGGAGGACGGTAGAGCCAAGGTCTCGCTTCATGCAGGTCGGCGTTCAATCCCAGACTATCCAAGTGCTGGCCACCGTTCCATCCCCAAATCCTTATCCTGACCCCCTTCCCAGTTCTATATAATCGCTATGGTTTGGCGCTTTCTCCTGATATGTCCCTTGTCTCCCTCCTTGCCTGTTTCTGCAACTTTTGGACCGTCTTGTGAGGGCCACTGTGTCAAAGGCTTCCTGACAGTCTAGGAAAGTGCAGTCTGCTCAACCTTCTCTTTCTCGCCTAAGTTTTATCGCCTAGTCATGTCGTCTATTGAACCTGTGAACTGGAGAAGTGTATTACACCTGTGATGGGGGGAGGAGGGGGTTGGGGGGGTGTGAGGGGGTGGGGGTGTGGGGGGGGAGGGGTGGTGCAGGTGTGGGGGGGGGGAGGGGTGGTGCAGGTGTGGGGGGGGAGGGGTGGTGCAGGTGTGGGCAACTTTCACTACAACATAACGCAAGAGGAGGCGGAAGGAGCACATCTCACAATGGCCAAGTTTTAAATAGCTCTGTGACACAGATACGCCTCTTCCAGCCCCGCCTGCCTTCACCTGCTGCTCTTCCAGCCCCGCCTGCCTTCACCTGCTGCTCTTCCAGCCCCGCCTGCCTTCACCTGCTGCTCTTCCAGCCCCGCCTGCCTTCACCTGCTGCTCTTCCAGCCCCGCCTGCCTTCACCTGCTGCTCTTCCAGCCCCGCCTGCCTTCACCTGCTGCTCTTCCAGCCCCGCCTGCCTTCACCTGCTGCTCTTCCAGCCCCGCCTGCCTTCACCTGCTGCTCTTCCAGCCCCGCCTGCCTTCACCTGCTGCTCTTCCAGCCCCGCCTGCCTTCGCCACCTGCTCTTCCAGCCCCGCCTGCCTTCACCTGCTGCTCTTCCAGCCCCGCCTGCCTTCACCTGCTGCTCTTCCAGCCCCGCCTGCCTTCACCTGCTGCTCTTCCAGCCCCGCCTGCCTTCACCTGCTGCTCTTCCAGCCCCGCCTGCCTTCACCTGCTGCTCTTCCAGCCCCGCCTGCCTTCACCACCTGCTCTTCCAGCCCCGCCTGCCTTCACCTGCTGCTCTTCCAGCCCCGCCTGCCTTCACCTGCTGCTCTTCCAGCCCCGCCTGCCTTCACCTGCTGCTCTTCCAGCCCCGCCTGCCTTCACCTGCTGCTCTTCCAGCCCCGCCTGCCTTCACCTGCTGCTCTTCCAGCCCCGCCTGCCTTCACCTGCTGCTCTTCCAGCCCCGCCTGCCTTCGCCACCTGCTCTTCCAGCCCCGCCTGCCTTCACCTGCTGCTCTTCCAGCCCCGCCTGCCTTCACCTGCTGCTCTTCCAGCCCCGCCTGCCTTCACCTGCTGCTCTTCCAGCCCCGCCTGCCTTCACCTGCTGCTCTTCCAGCCCCGCCTGCCTTCACCACCTGCTCTTCCAGCCCCGCCTGCCTTCACCTGCTGCTCTTCCAGCCCCGCCTGCCTTCACCTGCTGCTCTTCCAGCCCCGCCTGCCTTCACCTGCTGCTCTTCCAGCCCCGCCTGCCTTCACCTGCTGCTCTTCCAGCCCCGCCTGCCTTCACCTGCTGCTCTTCCAGCCCCGCCTGCCTTCGCCACCTGCTCTTCCAGCCCCGCCTGCCTTCACCTGCTGCTCTTCCAGCCCCGCCTGCCTTCACCTGCTGCTCTTCCAGCCCCGCCTGCCTTCACCACCTGCTCTTCCAGCCCCGCCTGCCTTCACCTGCTGCTCTTCCAGCCCCGCCTGCCTTCACCTGCTGCTCTTCCAGCCCCGCCTGCCTTCACCTGCTGCTCTTCCAGCCCCGCCTGCCTTCACCTGCTGCTCTTCCAGCCCCGCCTGCCTTCACCTGCTGCTCTTCCAGCCCCGCCTGCCTTCACCTGCTGCTCTTCCAGCCCCGCCTGCCTTCGCCACCTGCTCTTCCAGCCCCGCCTGCCTTCACCTGCTGCTCTTCCAGCCCCGCCTGCCTTCACCTGCTGCTCTTCCAGCCCCGCCTGCCTTCACCTGCTGCTCTTCCAGCCCCGCCTGCCTTCACCTGCTGCTCTTCCAGCCCCGCCTGCCTTCACCACCTGCTCTTCCAGCCCCGCCTGCCTTCACCTGCTGCTCTTCCAGCCCCGCCTGCCTTCACCTGCTGCTCTTCCAGCCCCGCCTGCCTTCACCTGCTGCTCTTCCAGCCCCGCCTGCCTTCACCTGCTGCTCTTCCAGCCCCGCCTGCCTTCACCTGCTGCTCTTCCAGCCCCGCCTGCCTTCGCCACCTGCTCTTCCAGCCCCGCCTGCCTTCACCTGCTGCTCTTCCAGCCCCGCCTGCCTTCACCTGCTGCTCTTCCAGCCCCGCCTGCCTTCACCACCTGCTCTTCCAGCCCCGCCTGCCTTCACCTGCTGCTCTTCCAGCCCCGCCTGCCTTCACCTGCTGCTCTTCCAGCCCCGCCTGCCTTCACCTGCTGCTCTTCCAGCCCCGCCTGCCTTCACCTGCTGCTCTTCCAGCCCCGCCTGCCTTCACCTGCTGCTCTTCCAGCCCCGCCTGCCTTCACCTGCTGCTCTTCCAGCCCCGCCTGCCTTCACCTGCTGCTCTTCCAGCCCCGCCTGCCTTCACCTGCTGCTCTTCCAGCCCCGCCTGCCTTCACCTGCTGCTCTTCCAGCCCCGCCTGCCTTCACCACCTGCTCTTCCAGCCCCGCCTGCCTTCACCTGCTGCTCTTCCAGCCCCGCCTGCCTTCACCTCCTGCTCTTCCAGCCCCGCCTGCCTTCACCACCTGCTCTTCCAGCCCCGCCTGCCTTCACCTGCTGCTCTTCCAGCCCCGCCTGCCTTCACCTGCTGCTCTTCCAGCCCCGCCTGCCTTCACCTGCTGCTCTTCCAGCCCCGCCTGCCTTCACCTGCTGCTCTTCCAGCCCCGCCTGCCTTCACCTGCTGCTCTTCCAGCCCCGCCTGCCTTCACCTGCTGCTCTTCCAGCCCCGCCTGCCTTCACCTGCTGCTCTTCCAGCCCCGCCTGCCTTCACCACCTGCTCTTCCAGCCCCGCCTGCCTTCACCTGCTGCTCTTCCAGCCCCGCCTGCCTTCACCTCCTGCTCTTCCAGCCCCGCCTGCCTTCACCACCTGCTCTTCCAGCCCCGCCTACCTTCACCTGCTGCTCTTCCAGCCCCGCCTGCCTTCACCTGCTGCTCTTCCAGCCCCGCCTGCCTTCACCTGCTGCTCTTCCAGCCCCGCCTGCCTTCACCTGCTGCTCTTCCAGCCCCGCCTGCCTTCACCTGCTGCTCTTCCAGCCCCGCCTGCCTTCACCTGCTGCTCTTCCAGCCCCGCCTGCCTTCACCACCTGCTCTTCCAGCCCCGCCTGCCTTCACGGGCCCCCAGACACCGTCATGCCTGGCCCTGGTGTCGTGGTGGTGAAGTAGGGTGTCGTGGTAGTGGAGTAGGGTGTCGTGGTGGTGGAGTAGGGTGTCGTGGTAGTGGAGTAGGGTGTCGTGGTAGTGGAGTAGGGTGTCGTGGTGGTGGAGTAGGGTGTCGTGGTAGTGGAGTAGGGTGTCGTGGTGGTGGAGTAGGGTGTCGTGGTAGTGGAGTAGGGTGTCGTGGTGGTGGAGTAGGGTGTCGTGGTAGTGGAGTAGGGTGTCGTGGCGGTGCTGTAGGGTGTCGTGGTAGTGGAGTAGGGTGTCGTGGTGGTGGAGTAGGGTGTCGTGGTAGTGGAGTAGGGTGTCGTGGTGGTGGAGTAGGGTGTCGTGGTAGTGGAGTAGGGTGTCGTGGTGGTGCAGTAGGGTGTCGTGGTAGTGGAGTAGGGTGTCGTGGTGGTGGAGTAGGGTGTCGTGGTAGTGGAGTAGGGTGTCGTGGTGGTGGAGTAGGGTGTCGTGGTAGTGGAGTAGGGTGTCGTGGTGGTGGAGTAGGGTGTCGTGGTGGTGCAGTAGGGTGTCGTGGTGGTGCAGTAGGGTGTCGTGGTGGTGCAGTAGGGTGTCGTGGTGGTGCAGTAGGGTGTCGTGGTGGTGCAGTAGGGTGTCGTGGTAGTGGAGTAGGGTGTCGTGGTGGAGGAGTAGGGTGTCGTGGTGGTGCAGTAGGGTGTCGTGGTGGAGGAGTAGGGTGTCGTGGTGGTGCAGTAGGGTGTCGTGGTGGTGCAGTAGGGTGTCGTGGTGGTGCAGTAGGGTGTCGTGGTGGTGCAGTAGGGTGTCGTGGTGGTGCAGTAGGGTGTCGTGGTGGTGAAGTAGGGTGTCGTGGTGGTGCAGTAGGGTGTCGTGGTGGTGGAGTAGGGTGTCGTGGTGGTGCAGTAGGGTGTCGTGGTGGTGCAGTAGGGTGTCCGCTGGTGGTGCAGTAGGGTGTCGTGGTGGTGCAGTAGGGTGTCGTGGTGGTGTAGTAGGGTGTCGTGGTGGTGCAGTAGGGTGTCGTGGAGGTGCAGTAGGGTGTCGTGGTGGTGCAGTAGGGTGTCGTGGTGGTGCAGTAGGGTGTCGTGGTGGTGCAGTAGGGTGTCGTGGTGGTGCAGTAGGGTGTCGTGGTGGTGCAGTAGGGTGTCGTGGTGGTGCAGTAGGGTGTCCGCTGGTGGTGCAGTAGGGTGTCGTGGTGGTGGAATAGGGTGTCGTGGTGGTGCAGTAGGGTGTCGTGGTGGTGCAGTAGGGTGTCCGCTGGTGGTGCAGTAGGGTGTCCGCTGGTGGTGCAGTAGGGTGTCGTGGTGGTGTAGTAGGGTGTCGTGGTGGTGCAGTAGGGTGTCGTGGTGGTGCAGTAGGGTGTCGTGGTGGTGCAGTAGGGTGTCGTGGTGGTGCAGTAGGGTGTCGTGGTGGTGGAGTAGGGTGTCGTGGTGGTGCAGTAGGGTGTCGTGGTGGTGCAGTAGGGTGTCGTGGTGGTGCAGTAGGGTGTCGTGGTGTAGTAGGGTGTCGTGGTGGTGTAGTAGGGTGTCGTGGTGGTGCAGTAGGGTGTCGTGGTGGTGCAGTAGGGTGTCGTGGTGGTGCAGTAGGGTGTCGTGGTGGTGGAGTAGGGTGTCGTGGTGGTGCAGTAGGGTGTCGTGGTGGAGCAGTAGGGTGTCGTGGTGGTGCAGTAGGGTGTCGTGGTGGTGCAGTAGGGTGTCGTGGTGGTGCAGTAGGGTGTCGTGGTGGTGCAGTAGGGTGTCGTGGTGGTGCAGTAGGGTGTCGTGGTGGTGCAGTAGGGTGTCGTGGTGGTGCAGTAGGGTGTCGTGGTGGTGCAGTAGGGTGTCCGCTGGTGGTGCAGTAGGGTGTCGTGGTGGTGGAGTAGGGTGTCGTGGTGGTGGAGTAGGGTGTCGTGGTGGTGGAGTAGGGTGTCGTGGTGGTGCAGTAGGGTGTCGTGGTGGTGCAGTAGGGTGTCGTGGTGGTGCAGTAGGGTGTCGTGGTGGTGCAGTAGGGTGTCGTGGTGGTGCAGTAGGGTGTCGTGGTGGTGGAGTAGGGTGTCGTGGTGGTGCAGTAGGGTGTCGTGGTGGTGCAGTAGGGTGTCGTGGTGGTGGTGCAGTAGGGTGTCGTGGTGGTGGTGCAGTAGGGTGTCGTGGTGGTGGTGCAGTAGGGTGTCGTGGTGGTGCAGGAGGGTGTCGTGGTGGTGGAGTAGGGTGTCGTGGTGGTGCAGTAGGGTGTCGTGGTGGTGGAGTAGGGTGTCGTGGTGGTGCAGTAGGGTGTTATCGACACCGACGAGGGTCCTGGCTGCTGCGTCCGGCTCAGATCTTCGTCATCTTGGCAGCCATGGACCAGCTTCAGTAATAAGTGACCACATTTGTATCGAGGCATAACTTGCCGTTATTTGTTCTCACTTGTATGGCTCTGTGGTGCTCTTGATGACCCTGAATGCACACTTACATGAGTGCTTCTTGTTGAGCGTGAGATGAGTGCGTGGTGACACTGTAGAGGCTTGAGGTAAGAGTGTGGGTGTAGTGTTGAGCGTGTTATCTTATCCTAGAGTGCACCCAGTGCACCGGCTTGTCTCACTGCAATCATTCACTCTAGGCACTATTGTCTCTCACCAACCAACATCATTATTAGCGTTTTAATTGCATCAAAATTAAAGGAAGTTGTTGAGCGACATTTCCTTCCGCAGGGAGCTTGTCTGGGCCGGAGCCTCCAGGTACTCGCCCTCAACTACACACCCTAACGTTGTATAATGAGGGGGGGGGGGGGGTGATTTATCATGGTACAAGCCTTCCCTGCCAGTAATGACGGTGGCGGAACATGAGAGTGGCGCCGGCGCTACGCTGGTGTAACTTTCCCGCCATCCTGGATGTAAACACGGCGGTGTTGCCAGCTTGGGCGGCCGCTGTGACTTTCCCGCCATCCTGGATGTAAACACGGCGGTGTTGCCAGCTTGGGCGGCCGCTGTGACTTTCCCGCCATCCTGGATGTAAACACGGCGGTGTTGCCAGCTTGGGCGGCCCCTGTGACTTTCCCGCCATCCTGGATGTAAACACGGCGGTGTTGCCAGCTTGGGCGGCCCCTGTGACTTTCCCGCCATCCTGGATGTAAACACGGCGGTGTTGCCAGCTTGGGCGGCCGCTGTGACTTTCCCGCCATCCTGGATGTAAACACGGCGGTGTTGCCAGCTTGGGCGGCCGCTGTGACTTTCCCGCCATCCTGGATGTAAACACGGCGGTGTTGCCAGCTTGGGCGGCCGCTGTGACTTTCCCGCCATCCTGGATGTAAACACGGCGGTGTTGCCAGCTTGGGCGGCCGCTGTGACTTTCCCGCCATCCTGGATGTAAACACGAACCCAGGGGTTCCTAAGCCAGGGGTTCCTAACCCCGGGGGTTCCTAACCCCCGGGGTTCCTAACCCCGGGGGTTCCTAACCCCCGGGGTTCCTAACCCCCGGGGTTCCTAACCCCCGGGGGTTCCTAACCCCCGGGGTTCCTAACCCCCGGGGTTCCTAACCCCGGGGGTTCCTAACCCCGGGGTTCCTAACCCCGGGGGTTCCTAACCCCGGGGGTTCCTAACCCCGGGGGTTCCTAACCCCGGGGTTCCTAACCCCGGGGTTCCTAACCCCGGGGTTCCTAACCCCGGGGTTCCTAACCCCGGGGTTCCTAACCCCGGGGGTTCCTAACCCCGGGGTTCCTAACCCCCGGGGTTCCTAACCCCGGGGGTTCCTAACCCCAGGGGTTCCTAACCCCAGGGGTTGCTAACCTGGTGTGGCCGCACCTCTAGGGGGGGGGGGGGGAGATACAGGGTGTTTGAGGGGTTGGAACACAGATAAAGACAGCGTCACTATTTACCACAAAATATCCCCCTGTGAATGAAGCCAAAAATGCTAGATAAGGCTGGCATTTGTTCTCTGGTTATAATGTGAGGACACTCCGGCCACCTGCCGGACCTTATGTGAGGACACTCCGGCCACCTGCCGGACCTTATGTGAGGACACTCCGGCCACCTGCCGGACCTTATGTGAGGACACTCCGGCCACCTGCCGGACCTTACCACTCATCGACTACATTATTAATGTACAGGGAAAAGTAGGGCTAGAAAATGTTTGACCTTTTTATATGAAACTCTGGACCACATTCCATTTTCTACGACACACTTCTGTGGGTCTGGGGCCAGATTCACGAAAGCACTTACGCAAGCACTTACGAACGTGTACATCTTTCCTCAATCTTTGACGGCTTTGGTTACATTTATTAAACAGTTTACAAGCATGAAAACTTGCCATTCAACTGTTGTTATTGTTATAAACAGCCTCCTGGTGCTTCGGAGCTCATTAACTGTTTAATAATTGTAAACAAAGCCGCCAAAGATGGAGGATAGATGGACAGGTTCGTAAGTGCTTGCTTAAGTGCTTTTGTGAATCTGGCCCTTGGAGTCAGTTGGTTCTTGTCTAACAAGACAACGTCTAGGAAGACCTGACGCCATCCGCCAACCCTGAGTTGTCTAGTTGCCTGAGGGGCCTCGTAGCCTGGTGGATAGCGCGCAGGACTCGTAATTCTGTGGCGCGGGTTCGATTCCCGCACGAGGCAGAAACAAATGGGCAAAGTTTCTTTCACCCTGACTGCCCCTGTTACCTAGCAGTAAATAGGTACCTGGGAGTTAGTCAATTGTCACGGGCTGCTTCCTGGGGGTGGAGGCCTGGTCGAGGACCGGGCCGCGGGGACACTAAAGCCCCGAAATCATCTCAAGATAACCTCAAGAACCCGAGGACCCTAGTCAGCACCAAAGCGCAAGTTAGTGTCAAGACGGTCAATGAGAAACAGGTACAAGGAAGTCGTTGAATTTTATGTTCACTATTACGATTGACTTTTCCTTTTTTTACAGTTTTATCTAATTGATCAATTTATTTTGCAATTTCATGCACTAAAAGTTTCATTTTATGTTCACTTTGTTCACCCGCAGCACTGTCTGGGGTGCAGTTTAGTTCACAAGTTTTAAGTTTGACTTCATCTTGAACTGTGATGCGAGTACAGTTACAGTGCCCCCGGGGTACTGGTGGCCCGGGGTACTGGTGGCCCGGGGTACTGGTGGCCCGGGGTACTGGTGGCCCGGGGTACTGGTGGCCCGGGGTACGGGTGCCCCGGGGTACTGGTGGCCCGGGGTACGGGTGCCCCGGGGTACTGGTGGCCCGGGGTACTGGTGGCCCGGGGTACTGGTGGCCCGGGGTACTGGTGGCCCGGGGTACGGGTGCCCCGGGGTACTGGTGGCCCGGGGTACTGGTGGCCCGGGGTACTGGTGGCCCGGGGTACTGGTGGCCCGGGGTACTGGTGGCCCGGGGTACGGGTGGCCCGGGGTACGGGTGCCCCGGGGTACGGGTGGCCCGGGGTACGGGTGGCCCGGGGTACGGGTGGCCCGGGGTACGGGTGGCCCGGGGTACGGGTGGCCCGGGGTGCTGGTGGCCTGGGGTACGGGTGCCCCGGGGTACTGGTGGCCCGGGGTACTGGTGGCCCGGGGTACTGGTGGCCCGGGGTACTGGTGGCCCGGGGTACGGGTGCCCCGGGGTACGGGTGCCCCGGGGTACTGGTGGCCCGGGGTACTGGTGGCCCGGGGTACTGGTGGCCCGGGGTACTGGTGGCCCGGGGTACGGGTGGCCCGGGGTACGGGTGCCCCGGGGTACGGGTGCCCCGGGGTACGGGTGGCCCGGGGTACGGGTGGCCCGGGGTACGGGTGGCCCGGGGTGCTGGTGGCCCGGGGTGCTGGTGGCCCGGGGTACTGGTGGCCCGGGGTACTGGTGGCCCGGGGTACTGGTGGCCCGGGGTACTGGTGGCCCGGGGTACTGGTGGCCCGGGGTACTGGTGGCCCGGGGTACTGGTGGCCCGGGGTACGGGTGCCCCGGGGTACTGGTGCCCCGGGGTACTGGTGGCCCGGGGTACTGGTGGCCCGGGGTACTGGTGGCCCGGGGTACTGGTGGCCCGGGGTACGGGTGCCCCGGGGTACTGGTGCCCCGGGGTACTGGTGGCCCGGGGTACTGGTGGCCCGGGGTACTGGTGCCCCGGGGTACGGGTGCCCCGGGGTACGGGTGGCCCGGGGTACTGGTGGCCCGGGGTACTGGTGGCCCGGGGTACTGGTGGCCCGGGGTACGGGTGGCCCGGGGTACGGGTGCCCCGGGGTACTGGTGCCCCGGGGTACTGGTGGCCCGGGGTACTGGTGGCCCGGGGTACTGGTGGCCCGGGGTACTGGTGGCCCGGGGTACGGGTGCCCCGGGGTACGGGTGCCCCGGGGTACTGGTGGCCCGGGGTACTGGTGGCCCGGGGTACTGGTGGCCCGGGGTACGGGTGCCCCGGGGTACGGGTGCCCCGGGGTACGGACCCTGGAGGAGGCTGGGAACACCTGGGATTTACCGTTACCTTGTCGTGATTCCGGGATCAACGTCCTCCTGGTTGCTGGACTGATCAACCAGGCTGTTGGACGCGGCTGCTCGCAGCCTGACGTATGAGTCACAGCCTGGTTGATCAGGTATCCTTTGGAGGTGCTTATCCAGTTCTCTCTTGAACACTGTGAGGGGTCGTCCCTTATGTGTAGTGGAAGCGTGTTGAACAGTCTCGGGCCTCTGATGTTGATAGTTCTCTCTTGAACACTGTGAGGGGTCGACCAGTTATGTCCCTTATGTGTAGCGGAAGCGTGTTGAACAGTCTCGGGCCTCTGATGTTGATAGTTCTCTCTTGAACACTGTGAGGGGTCGGCCAGTTATGTCCCTTATGTGTAGAGGAAGCGTGTTGAACAGTCTCGGGCCTCTGATGTTGATAGTTCTCTCTTGAACACTGTGAGGGGTCGACCAGTTATGTCCCTTATGTGTAGCGGAAGCGTGTTGAACAGTCTCGGGCCTCTGATGTTGATAGTTCTCTCTTGAACACTGTGAGGGGTCGGCCAGTTATGTCCCTTATGTGTAGTGGAAGCGTGTTGAACAGTCTCGGGCCTCTGATGTTGATAGTTCTCTCTTGAACACTGTGAGGGGTCGGCCAGTTATGTCCCTTATGTGTAGTGGAAGCGTGTTGAACAGTCTCGGGCCTCTGATGTTGATAGTTCTCTCTTGAACACTGTGAGGGGTCGGCCAGTTATGTCCCTTATGTGTAGTGGAAGCGTGTTGAACAGTCTCGGGCCTCTGATGTTGATAGTTCTCTCTTGAACACTGTGAGGGGTCGGCCAGTTATGTCCCTTATGTGTAGCGGAAGCGTGTTGAACAGTCTCGGACCTCTGATGTTGATAGTTCTCTCTCTCAGAGTACCTGTTGCACCTCTGCTTTTCAACAGGGGTATTCTGCACATCCTGCCATGTCTTCTGGTCTCATGTGATGTTATTTCTGTGTGCAGGTTTGGGACCAGCCCCTCTAATATTTTCCACGTGTAAATTATTATGTACCTCTCCCGCCTGCGCTCTAGGCCTTGGAAATACAGATTTAAAAGTTATAATCGGTCACGATAATTTATAGATTTTATTGAGAGGATTCTAGCGGTAAAGGATCCCTGCACGCTCTCCAGGTCAGCAACTTCTCCGGCTCTGAATATGGCTGTTAGTGTGCAACAATGTTCCACCCGAGAGAGCACTAGCGTCTTGAAACGTATCAACATTGGTATGGCGCCCCTTGTTTGGAAGGTCCTTGTTATCCAACCTGTCAGTTTTTTTGCAGTCGTGACAGCTACTTTATGGTGTTCTGTAAAGGTAAGGTCTTCTGATGAGAAACTCCGTAGGAGCCGTGATGAGGGTTCGAACCTATGTGGAAGGGGTTCCCAGGCACACGCTTCTAGCGACTGGGCCACAACACTGATGCGTGATCAGGGTTGTCACCAGCCTGGGGACCCCTGGGGTGTCGAGTGACACTCCAGGTGATGATCCTTGTGTCATGTGCTGGTGGTGTCGCTGGACCATCTGCCTCCCAACACTCACCACGGCTCCCAACACCCTCACCACGGCTGCCAACCATCACCACGGCTGCCAACCATCACCACGGCTCCTACGGATTTTCTCATTGATACATGACGATAGTGTGCGTGTGTGTGTGTGCGCGTGCGTGTATGTGTGCGGGTACGTGTGTGTGCGTGCATGTGTACTCATCTAATTGTGCTTGCGGGGGTTGAGCTCTGGCTCTTTGGTCCTGCCTCTCAACCGTCAATCAACAGGTGTACAGGTTCCTGAGCCTACTGGGCTCTATCATATCTACATTATAAACTGTGTATGGAGTCAGCCTCCACCACATCACTGCCTAATGCATTCCACCTGTTAACTACTCTTAACACTGAAAAAGTTTTTTCTAACGTCTCTGTGGCTCATGTGGGTACTCAGTTTCCACCTGTGTCCCCTTGTTCGTGTCCCACCCGTGTTGAATAGTTTATGCTTATCTACCCTGTCAATTCCTCTGAGAATTTTATAGGTAGTGATCATTCTGTAATTGCAATTGTAAATGCATTCTGTAATATTTGAAGTCACTAATATTGCATTAGCATTTACGAATAAGTAATCATATATATATATATTATATTATATTTGAAGCCGTCTTTCTTTTAAACGTATTTCGTCGAATTCGTTAAAAACGAGAGAAAGTTTTACATATATGATTCTAGCGCAAATCTTGCCGATAATCCTTAATGTTTTTCTTCACTGAAACAGAAAGATTAAAAATTAAGTCTCCAAAGTGAATTTTTACTTTATATTTGGGTCTGAGACCTAGTGAAGCGTTTCGCAAGGTCTCTCCTTACATTCTCACAGACAAGTTCCACTGCGTCTGGCCCCCTGCGGCACACGCTGTGTCTGGCCCCCTGCGGCACACGCTGTGTCTGGCCCCCTGCGGCACACGCTGTGTCTGGCCCCCTGCGGCACACGCTGTGTCTGGCCCCCTGCGGCACACGCTGTGTCTGGCCCCCTGCGGCACACGCTGTGTCTGGCCCCCTGCGGCACACGCTGTGTCTGGCCCCCTGCGGCACACGCTGTGTCTGGCCCCCTGCGGCACACGCTGTGTCTGGCCCCCTGCGGCATACGCTGTGTCTGGCCCCCTGCGGCACACGCTGTGTCTGGCCCCCTGCGGCATGCGCTGTGTCTGGCCCCGTGTCACACGCTGTGTCTGGCCCCCTGTGTCACCTGGCGCCTGTCACGCAAGTCACCTGTCACGCACGTCAGGTGTCACCTGTCACTCACGTCAGGTGTCACCTGGCGCCTTATCGTTCCACTAAGACAAAACACTCCAGGTGTAGATAACAGCTTCTACAGATATCTCTCATGCTTGTAATTACACAGACATCCTCCATGTTATCCTATATGATATTACTGTGTTTACCCTAGGCTGTTGTGGCGCCAGAGTCTTGGTTGTTGTGGCACCAGTGTCCTGGTTGTGGCGCCAGTGTCCTGGTTGTTGTGGCGCCAGTGTCCTGGTTGTGGCGCCAGTGTCCTGGTTGTTGTGGCGCCAGTGTCCTGGTTGTTGTGGCGCCAGTGTCCTGGTTGTTGTGGCGCCAGTGTCATGGTTGTTGTGGCGCCAGTGTCCTGGTTGTTGTGGCGCCAGTGTCCTGGTTGTTGTGGCGCCAGTGTCCTGGTTGTTGTAGCGCCAGTGTCCTGGTTGTTGTGGCGCCAGTGTCCTGGTTGTTGTAGCGCCAGTGTCCTGGTTGTTGTGGCGCCAGTGTCCTGGTTGTTGTGGCGCCAGTGTCCTGGTTGTTGTGGCGCCAGTGTCCTGGTTGTTGTAGCGCCAGTGTCCTGGTTGTTGTGGCGCCAGTGTCCTGGTTGTTGTGGCGCCAGTGTCCTGGTTGTTGTGGCGCCAGTGTCCTGGTTGTTGTGGCGCCAGTATCCTGGTTGTTGTGGCGCCAGTGTCCTGGCTGTTGTGGCGCCAGTGTCCTGGTTGTTGTGGCGCCAGTGTCCTGGCTGTTGTGGCGCCAGTGTCCTGGCTGTTGTGGCGCCAGTGTCCTGGCTGTTGTGGCGCCAGTGTCCTGGTTGTTGTGGCGCCAGTATCCTGGTTGTTGTGGCGCCAGTGTCCTGGCTGTTGTGGCGCCAGTGTCCTGGTTGTTGTGGCGCCAGTATCCTGGTTGTTGTGGCGCCAGTGTCCTGGCTGTTGTGGCGCCAGTGTCCTGGTTGTTGTGGCGCCAGTGTCCTGGTTGTTGTGGCGCCAGTGTCCTGGTTGTTGTGGCGCCAGTGTCCTGGTTGTTGTGGCGCCAGTATCCTGGTTGTTGTGGCGCCAGTGTCCTGGCTGTTGTGGCGCCAGTGTCCTGGTTGTTGTGGCGCCAGTGTCCTGGTTGTTGTGGCGCCAGTGTCCTGGTTGTTGTGGCGCCAGTGTCCTGGTTGTTGTGGCACCAGTGTCCTGGTTGTTGTGGCGCCAGTGTCCTGGTTGTTGTGGCACCAGTGTCCTGGTTGTGGCGCCAGTGTCCTGGTTGTTGTGGCGCCAGTGTCCTGGTTGTGGCGCCAGTGTCCTGGTTGTTGTGGCGCCAGTGTCCTGGTTGTTGTGGCGCCAGTGTCCTGGTTGTGGCGCCAGTGTCCTGGTTGTTGTGGCTCCAGTATCCTGGTTGTTGTGGCGCCAGTGTCCTGGTTGTGGCGCCAGTGTCCTGGTTGTGGCGCCAGTGTCCTGGTTGTTGTGGCGCCAGTGTCCTGGTTGTGGCGCCAGTGTCCTGGTTGTTGTGGCGCCAGTGTCCTGGTTGTTGTGGCGCCAGTGTCCTGGTTGTTGTGGCGCCAGTGTCCTGGTTGTGGCGCCAGTGTCCTGGTTGTTGTGGCGCCAGTGTCCTGGTTGTTGTGGCGCCAGTGTCCTGGTTGTTGTGGCGCCAGTGTCCTGGTTGTTGTGGCGCCAGTGTCCTGGTTGTTGTGGCGCCAGTGTCCTGGTTGTTGTGGCGCCAGTGTCCTGGTTGTTGTGGCGCCAGTGTCCTGGTTGTTGTGGCGCCAGTGTCCTGGTTGTTGTGGCGCCAGTGTCCTGGTTGTGGCGCCAGTGTCCTGGTTGTGGCGCCAGTGTCTTGGTTGTGGCGCCAGTGTCCTGGTTGTGGCGCCAGTGTCCTGGTTGTGGCGCCAGTGTCCTGGTTGTGGCGCCAGTGTCCTGGTTGTGGCGCCAGTGTCCTGGTTGTTGTGGCGCCAGTGTCCTGGTTGTTGTGGCGCCAGTGTCCTGGTTGTTGTGGCGCCAGTGTCTTGGTTGTGGCGCCAGTGTCCTGGTTGTGGCGCCAGTGTCCTGGTTGTGGCGCCAGTGTCCTGGTTGTGGCGCCAGTGTCCTGGTTGTTGTGGCGCCAGTGTCCTGGTTGTTGTGGCGCCAGTGTCCTGGTTGTTGTGACGCCAGTGTCCTGGTTGTTGTGGCGCCAGTGTCCTGGTTGTTGTGGCGCCAGTGTCATGGTTGTTGTGGCGCCAATGTCCTGATTGTTGTGACGCCAGTGTCCTGGTTGTTGTGACGCCAGTGTCCTGGTTGTTGTGGCGCCAGTGTCCTGGTTGTTGTGGCGCCAGTGTCCTGGTTGTTGTGGCGCCAGTGTCCTGGTTGTTGTGACGCCAGTGTCCTGGTTGTTGTGGCGCCAGTGTCCTGGCTGTTATGGCGCCAGTGTCCTGGTTGTTGTGGCGCCAGTGTCCTGGTTGTTGTGGCGCCAGTGTCCTGGTTGTTGTGGCGCCAGTGTCCTGGTTGTTGTGACGCCAGTGTCCTGGTTGTTGTGGCGCTAGTGTCCTGGTTGTTGTGGCGCCAGTGTCCTGGTTGTTGTGACGCCAGGGCTGTAGCTGGGGGGGGGATGTTACCAGACAAAGTATCACCGTGGATACTAAAAGAAGCAGCGCAGGGCCTCAGCGTGCCTCTGGCAATGATCTTTAATGAGTCACTTATGTCGGGAGAATTGTCCAGTTGCTGGAAGAAGGCAAATGTCGTACCGATCTTCAAGAAAGGTGATAGGGAGGAGGCACTTAACTACAGACCCGTATCACTGACAAGCATCCCCTGTAAACTACTTGAAAGAATAATTAGGCTACAACTGGTTGCACACCTGGAGAACGTTAGGTTTGTGAACAAACATCAACATGGGTTCTGGACAGGGAAATCGTGCCTAACAAACCTTCTGGAATTCTATGATAAAATAACGAGGATAAGAGGACAGAGATGGTTGGGCAGACTGCATATTTCTGGACTGCCAAAAAGCCTTTGATACAGTACCGCACATGAGACTGCTGTTCAAGCTCGAGAGGTAGGCGGGGGTGGGGGGAAAGGTCCTAGAATGGATAAGGAACTACCTGACAGGAAGGAGCCAAAGAGTTACGGTAAGGGGCGAGAAGTCGGACTGGCGAACAGTAACAAGTGGAGTACCACAACGATCGGTGCTGGGACCAATTCTATTTCTTGTATATGTTAACGACATGTTTACAGGCGTAGAGTCCTACATGTCGATGTTTGCGGATGACGCAAAGTTGATGAGAAGAGTTGTGACAGATGAGGATTGCAGGATCCTCCAAGAGGACCTGAACAGGTTGTAGAGATGGTCAGAGAAATGGCTACTGGAATTCAACACGAGCAAATGTAAAGTTATGGAAATGGGACTAGGAGATAGGAGACCAAAGGGACAGTACACAATGAAGGGGAACTGCCTACCTGTAACGACACGTGAAAGAGACCTGGGCGTGGACGTAACACCTAATCTATCTCCTGAGGCACATATAAATAGGATAACGACAGCAGCGTACTCTACACTGGCAAAAGTTAGAACATCATTCAGAAACCTAAGTAAGGAGGCATTTAGGGCGCTTTACACTGCCTACGTGAGGCCAGTCTTAGAGTATGCCGCCTCATCATGGAGTCCCCACCTAAAGAAGCATATAATGAAACTGGAAAAGGTTCAGAGGTTTGCAACGAGACTCGTCCCAGAGCTACGAGGGATGGGGTATGAGGAGCGCCTGAGGGAATTGTGCCTTACGACACTAGAGTGAAGAAGGGAGAGGGGGGACATGATAGGAACGTATAAGATACTCAGATGGATTGACAGAGTGGACATAGACGAAATGTTCACACGGAATAGTATCAGAACGAGGGGACATGGATGGAAGCTTGAAACTCAGATGAGTCACAGAGATGTTAGGAAGTTTTCTTTTAGCGTGAGAGTAGTGGGAAAATGGAATGCACTTCAGGAACAGGTTGTGGAAGCAAACTCTATTCATAATTTTAAAACTAGGTATGATAGGGAAATGGGACAGTAGTCATTGTTGTAAACAACCGATGCTCGAAAGGCGGGATCCAAGAGTCAATGCTCGATCCTGCAAGCACAATTAGGTGAGTACAACTAGGTGAGTACACACACACACACACACACACACACACACACACACACACACACACACACACACACACACACACACATACACACACACACACACACACACACACACACACACACACACACATACACACACACACACACACATACACACACACACATACACACACACACACACACACACACACACATACACACACCCAGGAAGCAGCCCGTGACAGCTGACTAACTCCCAGGTACCTATTTACTGCTAGGTAACAGGGGCATCACGTTAAAGGAAACTCTGCCCATTGTTTCTGCCTAGTCCGGGACTCGAACCCGGGCCACAGAATTACGAGTCTTGCACGGTGTCCACTCAGCTATCAGACCTCCAGCAGTGTGTGTGTGTGTGTGTGTGCGCGCGTGTGTGCGAGCGTGCGTGAGTGCGTGCATGAAAGTAATTGTATTGTGCGGCCGTGGAGGTTTTTGGGGAGGGTGGGGGGGGGGGTAGATGGTCTTGGCCTTGGCATACTTGTCGGTGTGGCCAGTGTGGCCAGTGTGGCCAGTGTGAGGAGTGTGGCCAGTGTGGCCAGTGTGAGGAGTGTGGCCAGTGTGGCCAGTGTGAGGAGTGTGGCCAGTGTGGCCAGTGTGAGGAGTGTGGCCAGTGTGGCCAGTGTGAGGAGTGTGGCCAGTGTGGCCAGTGTGAGGAGTGTGGCCAGTGTGGCCAGTGTGAGGAGTGTGGCCAGTGTGGCCAGTGTGAGGAGTGTGGCCAGTGTGGCCAGTGTGAGGAGTGTGGCCAGTGTGAGGAGTGTGGCCAGTGTGGCCAGTGTGAGGAGTGTGGCCAGTGTGGCCAGTGTGAGGAGTGTGGCCAGTGTGGCCAGTGTGAGGAGTGTGGCCAGTGTGAGGAGTGTGAGGAGTGTGGCCAGTGTGAGGAGTGTGAGGAGTGTGGCCAGTGTGGCCAGTGTGAGGAGTGTGGCCAGTGTGAGGAGTGTGGCCAGTGTGAGGAGTGTGGCCAGTGTGAGGAGTGTGGCCAGTGTGGCCAGTGTGAGGAGTGTGGCCAGTGTGAGGAGTGTGGCCAGTGTGAGGAGTGTGGCCAGTGTGAGGAGTGTGGCCAGTGTGAGGAGTGTGGCCAGTGTGGCCAGTGTGAGGAGTGTGGCCAGTGTGGCCAGTGTGAGGAGTGTGGCCAGTGTGGCCAGTGAGGAGTGTGGCCAGTGTGAGGAGTGTGGCCAGTGTGAGGAGTGTGGCCAGTGTGAGGAGTGTGGCCAGTGTGAGGAGTGTGAGGAGTGTGGCCAGTGTGAGGAGTGTGAGGAGTGTGGCCAGTGTGGCCAGTGTGAGGAGTGTGGCCAGTGTGAGGAGTGTGGCCAGTGTGAGGAGTGTGAGGAGTGTGGCCAGTGTGAGGAGTGTGGCCAGTGTGGCCAGTGTGAGGAGTGTGAGGAGTGTGGCCAGTGTGAGGAGTGTGAGTGTGGCCAGTGTGGCCAGTGTGAGGAGTGTGGCCAGTGTGAGGAGTGTGGCCAGTGTGGCCAGTGTGAGGAGTGTGGCCAGTGTGAGGAGTGTGGCCAGTGTGGCCAGTGTGAGGAGTGTGGCCAGTGTGAGGAGTGTGGCCAGTGTGAGGAGTGTGAGGAGTGTGGCCAGTGTGAGGAGTGTGGCCAGTGTGGCCAGTGTGAGGAGTGTGGCCAGTGTGGCCAGTGTGAGGAGTGTGGCTAGTGTGGCCAGTGTGAGGAGTGTGGCCAGTGTGAGGAGTGTGGCCAGTGTGAGGAGTGTGGCCAGTGTGAGGAGTGTGAGGAGTGTGGCCAGTGTGGCCAGTGTGAGGAGTGTGGCCAGTGTGAGGAGTGTGGCCAGTGTGAGGAGTGTGGCCAGTGTGAGGAGTGTGAGGAGTGTGGCCAGTGTGGCCAGTGTGAGGAGTGTGGCCAGTGTGGCCAGTGTGAGGAGTGTGGCCAGTGTGGCCAGTGTGAGGAGTGTGGCCAGTGTGGCCAGTGTGAGGAGTGTGGCCAGTGTGGCCAGTGTGAGGAGTGTGGCCAGTGTGAGGAGTGTGAGGAGTGTGGCCAGTGTGAGGAGTGTGGCCAGTGTGGCCAGTGTGAGGAGTGTGGCCAGTGTGAGGAGTGTGGCCAGTGTGAGGAGTGTGGCCAGTGTGAGGAGTGTGGCCAGTGTGGCCAGTGTGAGGAGTGTGGCCAGTGTGAGGAGTGTGGCCAGTGTGAGGAGTGTGGCCAGTGTGAGGAGTGTGGCCAGTGTGGCCAGTGTGAGGAGTGTGGCCAGTGTGAGGAGTGTGGCCAGTGTGAGGAGTGTGGCCAGTGTGAGGAGTGTGGCCAGTGTGGCCAGTGTGAGGAGTGTGGCCAGTGTGAGGAGTGTGGCCAGTGTGAGGAGTGTGGCCAGTGTGAGGAGTGTGAGGAGTGTGGCCAGTGTGGCCAGTGTGAGGAGTGTGGCCAGTGTGGCCAGTGTGAGGAGTGTGGCCAGTGTGAGGAGTGTGGTCAGTGTGGCCAGTGTGAGGAGTGTGGCCAGTGTGAGGAGTGTGGCCAGTGTGAGGAGTGTGGCCAGTGTGAGGAGTGTGGCCAGTGTGAGGAGTGTGGCCAGTGTGAGGAGTGTGGCCAATGTGAGGAGTGTGGCCAGTGTGAGGAGTGTGGCCAGTGTGGCCAGTGTGAGGAGTGTGACCAGTGTGAGGAGTGTGGCCAGTGTGAGGAGTGTGGCCAGTGTGAGGAGTGTGGCCAGTGTGGCCAGTGTGAGGAGTGTGGCCAGTGTGAGGAGTGTGGCCAGTGTGAGGAGTGTGGCTAGTGTGAGGAGTGTGGCTAGTGTGAGGAGTGTGGCCAGTGTGAGGAGTGTGGCCAGTGTGGCCAGTGTGAGGAGTGTGGTCAGTGTGAGGAGTGTGGCCAGTAAGGCCAGTGTGAGGAGTGTGGCCAGTGTGGCCAGTGTGAGGAGTGTGGCCAGTGTGGCCAGTGTGAGGAGTGTGGCCAGTGTGGCCAGTGTGAGGAGTGTGGCCAGTGTGGCCAGTGTGAGGAGTGTGGCCAGTGTGAGGAGTTGTGGCCCAGTGTGGGCCAGTGTGAGGAGTGTTGGCGCAGTGTGGCCAGTGTGAGGAGTGTGGCCAGTGTGGCCAGTGTGAGGATTGTGGGCCAGTGTGAGGAGTGTGAGGAGTGTGGCCAGTGTGAGGAGTAGTGAGGAGTGTGGCCAGTGTGGGCCAGTGTGAGGCGTGTGGCCAGTGTGAGGAGTGTGGCCCGTGTGAGGAGTGTGGCAGTGTGAGGAGTGTGGCCAGTGTGGCCAGTGTGAGGAGTGTGGCAGTGTGAGGAGTGTGGCCAGTGTGAGGAGTGTGGCCAGTGTGAGGAGTGTGAGGAGTGTGGCCAGTGTGAGGAGTGTGGCCAGTGTGGCCAGTGTGAGGAGTGTGGCCAGTGTGAGGAGTGTGGCCAGTGTGGCCAGTGAGGAGTGTGGCCAGTGTGAGGAGTGTGGCCAGTGTGAGGAGTGTGGCCAGTGTGAGGAGTGTGGCCAGTGTGAGTGTGAGGAGTGTGGCCAGTGTGAGGAGTGTGAGGAGTGTGGCCAGTGTGGCCAGTGTGAGGAGTGTGGCCAGTGTGAGGAGTGTGGCCAGTGTGAGGAGTGTGAGGAGTGTGGCCAGTGTGAGGAGTGTGGCCAGTGTGGCCAGTCGTGAGGCAGTGTGGCCAGTGTGAGTGAGTGCGGCAGTGTGAGGAGTGTGAGGAGTGTTGGCCATGTTTTGAGGATGTGTGAGTGTGGCCAGTGTGGCCAGTGTGAGGAGTGTGGCCAGTGTGAGGAGTGTGGCCAGTGTGGCCAGTGTGAGGAGTGTGGCCAGTGTGAGGAGTGTGGCCAGTGTGGCCAGTGTGAGGAGTGTGGCCAGTGTGAGGAGTGTGGCCAGTGTGAGGAGTGTGAGGAGTGTGGCCCAGTGTGAGGAGTGTGGCCAGTGTGGCCAGTGTGAGTGAGTGTGGCCAGTGTGGCCAGTGTGAGGAGTGTGGCCAGTGTGGCCAGTGTGAGGAGTGTGGCCAGTGTGAGGAGTGTGGCCAGTGTGAGGAGTGTGGCCAGTGTGAGGAGTGTGAGGAGTGTGGCCAGTGTGGCCAGTGTGAGGAGTGTGGCCAGTGTGAGGAGTGTGGCCAGTGTGAGGAGTGTGGCCAGTGTGAGGCAGTGTGAGGAGTGTGGCCAGTGTGGCCAGTGTGAGGAGTGTGGCCAGTTGGGCCAGTTGAGGAGTGTGGCCAGTGTGGCCAGTGTGAGGAGTGTGGCCAGTGTGGCCAGTGTGAGGAGTGTGGCCAAGTGTGGCCAGTGTGAGGAGTGTGGCCAGTGTGAGGAGTGTGAGGAGTGTGGCCAGTGTGAGGAGTGTGGCAGTGTGGCCAGTGTGAGGAGTGTGGCCAGTGTGAGGAGTGTGGCCAGTGTGAGGAGTGTGGCCAGTGTGGCCAGTGTGAGGAGTGTGGCCAGTCGTGAGGAGTTGTGGCCAGTGTGAGGAGTGTGGCCAGTGTGAGGAGTGTGGCCAGTGTGGCCAGTGTGAGGAGTGTGGCCAGTGTGAGGAGTGTGGCCAGTGTGAGGAGTGTGGCCAGTGTGGCCAGTGTGAGGAGTGTGGCCAGTGTGAGGAGTGTGGCCAGTGTGAGGAGTGTGGCCAGTGTGAGGAGTGTGAGGAGTGTGGCCAGTGTGGCCAGTGTGAGGAGTGTGGCCAGTGTGGCCAGTGTGAGGAGTGTGGCCAGTGTGAGGAGTGTGGTCAGTGTGGCCAGTGTGAGGAGTGTGGCCAGTGTGAGGAGTGTGGCCAGTGTGAGGAGTGTGGCCAGTGTGAGGAGTGTGGCCAGTGTGAGGAGTGTGGCCAGTGTGAGGAGTGTGGCCAGTGTGAGGAGTGTGGCCAGTGTGAGGAGTGTGGCCAGTGTGGCCAGTGTGAGGAGTGTGACCAGTGTGAGGAGTGTGGCCAGTGTGAGGAGTGTGGCCAGTGTGAGGAGTGTGGCCAGTGTGGCCAGGTGTGAGGAGTGTGGCCAGTGTGAGGAGTGTGGCCAGTGTGAGGAGTGTGGCTAGTGTGAGGAGTGTGGCTAGTGTGAGGAGGTGTGCCAGTGTGAGGAGTGTGGCCAGTGTGGCCAGTGTGAGGAGTGTGGCGTCAGTGTGAGGAGTGTGGCCAGTAAGGCCAGTGTGAGGAGTGTGGCCAGTGTGAGGAGTGTGGCCAGTGTGAGGAGTGTGGCCAGTGTGAGGAGTGTGGCCAGTGTGAGGAGTGTGGCAGTGTGAGGAGTGTGGCCAGTGTGAGGAGTGTGGCCAGTGTGAGGAGTGTTGCCAGTGTGGCCAGATGTGAGGAGTGTAGCCAGTGTGAGGAGTGTGGCCAGTGTGAGGAGTGTGGCCAGTGTGAGGAGTGTAGCCAGTGTGAGGAGTGTAGCCAGTGTGAGGAGTGTGGCCAGTGTGAGGAGTGGCCAGTGTGAGGAGTGTGAGGAGTGTGGCCTAGTGTAAGGGTTGTGGGCCAGTGTGAGGAGTGTGGCCAGTGTGAGGAGTGTGGCCAGTGTGGCCAGTGTGAGGGAGTGTGGCCAGTGTGAGGAGTGTGGCCAGTGTGAGGAGTGTGGCCAGTGTGAGGAGTGTGGCCAGTGTGAGGAGTGTGGCCAGTGTGAGGAGTGTGGCCAGTGTGAGGAGTGTGGCCTAGTGTGAGGAGTGTGGCCAGTGTGGCCAGTGTGAGGAGTGTGACCAGTGTGAGGAGTGGCCAGTGTGAGGGAGTGTGGCCAGTGTGAGGAGTGTGGCCAGTGTGAGGAGTGTGGCCAGTGTGGCCAGTGTGAGGAGTGTGGCAGTGTGAGGAGTGTGACCAGTGTGAGGAGTGTGGCCAGTGTGAGGAGTGTGGCCAGTGTGAGGAGTGTGGCCAGTGTTAGGAGTGTGGCCAGTGTGAGGCGTGTGGCCAGTGTGGCCAGTGTGAGGAGTGTGGCCAGTGTGGCGCAGTGTGAGGAGTGTGGCCAGTGTGAGGAGTGTGAGGAGTGTGGCCATGTGAGGGAGTGTGGCCAGTGTGAGGAGTGTGGCCAGTGTGAGGAGTGTGACGCAGGTGTGGCCAGTGTGAGGAGTGTGGCCAGTGTGAGGAGTGTGGCCAGTGTGGCCAGTGTGAGGAGTGTGGCCAGTGTGAGGAGTGTGGCCAGTGTGGCCAGTGTGAGGAGTGTGGCCAGTGTGAGGAGTGTGGCCAATGTGGCCAGTGTGAGGAGTGTGGCCAGTGTGAGGAGTGTGGCCAGTGTGAGGAGTGTGGCCAGTGTGAGGAGTATGGCCAGTATGAGGAGTGTGGCCAGTGTGAGGAGTGTGGCCAGTGTGGCTTGTGTGAGGAGTGTGGCCAGTGTGAGGAGTGTGGCCAGTGTGGCCAGTGTGAGGAGTGTGGCCAGTGTGAGGAGTGTGGCCAGTGTGAGGAGTGTGACCAGTGTGAGGAGTGTGGCCAATGTGAGTGTGGCCAGTGTGAGGAGTGTGGCCAGTGTGAGGAGTGTGGCCAGTGTGAGGAGTGTGGCCAGTGTGAGGAGTGTGGCCAGTGTGAGGAGTGTGGCCAGTGTGAGGAGTGTGGCCAGTGTGAGGAGTGTGAGGAGTGTGGCCAGTGTGAGGAGTGTGGCCAGTGTGGCCAGTGTGAGGAGTGTGGCCAGTGTGAGGAGTGTGGCCAGTGTGAGGAGTGTGGCCAGTGTGAGGAGTGTGAGGAGTGTGGTCAGTGTGGCCAGTGTGAGGAGTGTGGCCAGTGTGAGGAGTGTGGCCAGTGTGAGGAGTGTGGCCAGTGTGAGGAGTGTGAGGAGTGTGGCCAGTGTGAGGAGTGTGAGGAGTGTGGCCAGTGTGGCCAGTGTGAGGAGTGTGGCCAGTGTGGCCAGTGTGAGGAGTGTGGCCAGTGTGGCCAGTGTGAGGAGTGTGGCCAGTGTGAGGAGTGTGGCCAGTGTGAGTGTGAGGAGTGTGGCCAGTGTGGCCAGTGTGAGGAGTGTGGCCAGTGTGAGGAGTGTGGCCAGTGTGAGGAGTGTGAGGAGTGTGGCCAGTGTGGCCAGTGTGGCCAGTGTGAGGAGTGTGGCCAGTGTGAGGAGTGTGGCCAGTGTGAGGAGTGTGAGGAGTGTGGCCAGTGTGGCCAGTGTGAGGAGTGTGGCCAGTGTGAGGAGTGTGAGGAGTGTGGCCAGTGTGAGGAGTGTGGCCAGTGTGAGGAGTGTGGCCAGTGTGGCCAGTGTGAGGAGTGTGGCCAGTGTGAGGAGTGTGAGGAGTGTGGCCAGTGTGAGGAGTGTGGCCAGTGTGAGGAGTGTGGCCAGTGTGAGGAGTGCGGCCAGTGTGAGGAGTGTGGCCAGTGTGAGGAGTGTGGCCAATGTGAGGAGTGTGGCCAGTGTGAGGAGTGTGGCCAGTGTGGCCAGTGTGAGGAGTGTGACCAGTGTGGCCAGTGTGAGGAGTGTGGCCAGTGTGAGGAGTGTGGCCAGTGTGGCCAGTGTGAGGAGTGTGGCCAGTGTGAGGAGTGTGGCTAGTGTGAGGAGTGTGGCTAGTGTGAGGAGTGTGGCCAGTGTGAGGAGTGTGGCCAGTGTGGCCAGTGTGAGGAGTGTGGTCAGTGTGAGGAGTGTGGCCAGTAAGGCCAGTGTGAGGAGTGTGGCCAGTGTGAGGAGTGTGGCCAGTGTGAGGAGTGTGGCCAGTGTGAGGAGTGTGGCCAGTGTGAGGAGTGTGGCCAGTGTGAGGAGTGTGGCCAGTGTGAGGAGTGTGGCCAGTGTGAGGAGTGTTGCCAGTGTGGCCAGTGTGAGGAGTGTAGCCAGTGTGAGGAGTGTGGCCAGTGTGAGGAGTGTGGCCAGTGTGAGGAGTGTAGCCAGTGTGAGGAGTGTAGCCAGTGTGAGGAGTGTGGCCAGTGTGAGGAGTGGCCAGTGTGAGGAGTGTGAGGAGTGTGGCCAGTGTAAGGGTTGTGGCCAGTGTGAGGAGTGTGGCCAGTGTGAGGAGTGTGGCCAGTGTGGCCAGTGTGAGGAGTGTGGCCAGTGTGAGGAGTGTGGCCAGTGTGAGGAGTGTGGCCAGTGTGAGGAGTGTGGCCAGTGTGAGGAGTGTGAGGAGTGTGGCCAGTGTGAGGAGTGTGGCTAGTGTGAGGAGTGTGGCCAGTGTGGCCAGTGTGAGGAGTGTGACCAGTGTGAGGAGTGGCCAGTGTGAGGAGTGTGGCCAGTGTGAGGAGTGTGGCCAGTGTGAGGAGTGTGGCCAGTGTGGCCAGTGTGAGGAGTGTGGCCAGTGTGAGGAGTGTGGACCAGTGTGAGGAGTGTGGCCAGTGTGAGGAGTGTGGCCAGTGTGAGGAGTGTGGCCAGTGTTAGGAGTGTGGCCAGTGTGAGGCGTGTGGCCAGTGTGGCCAGTGTGAGGAGTGTGGCCAGTGTGGCCAGTGTGAGGAGTGTGGCCAGTGTGAGGAGTGTGAGGAGTGTGGCCAGTGTGAGGAGTGTGGCCAGTGTGAGGAGTGTGGCCAGTGTGAGGAGTGTGACCAGTGTGGCCAGTGTGAGGAGTGTGGCCAGTGTGAGGAGTGTGGCCAGTGTGGCCAGTGTGAGGAGTGTGGCCAGTGTGAGGAGTGTGGCCAGTGTGGCAGTGAGTTTGAGCGCAGTGTGGGCCAGTGTGAGGAGTGTGGCCAGTGTGAGGAGTGTGGCCAGTGTGAGGAGTGTGTGCCAGTGTGAGGAGTGTGGCAGTGTGAGGAGTGTGAGGAGTGTGGCCAGTATGAGGAGTGGGCCTAGTGTGAGGAGTGTGGCCAGTGTGGCCATGTGTGAGGAGTGTGACCAGTGTGAGGAGTGGCCAGTGTGAGGAGTGTGGCCAGTGTGAGGAGTGTGGCCAGTGTGAGGAGTGTGGCCAGTGTGCCAGTGTGAGGAGTGTGGCCAGTGTGAGGAGTGTGGCCAGTGTGAGGAGTGTGGCCAGTGTGAGGAGTGTGGCCAGTGTGAGGAGTGTGGCCAGTGTTAGGAGTGTGGCCAGTGTGAGGCGTGTGGCCAGTGTGGCCAGTGTGAGGAGTGTGGCCAGTGTGGCCAGTGTGAGGAGTGTGGCCAGTGTAGGAGTGTGAGGAGTGTGGCCAGTGTGAGGAGTGTGGCCAGTGTGAGGAGTGTGGCCAGTGTGAGGAGATGTGGCCAGTGTGAGGAGTGTGGCCAGTGTGGCCAGTGTGAGGAGTGTGGCCAGTGTGAGGAGTGTGGCCAGTGTGGCCAGTGTGAGGAGTGTGGCCAGTGTGGCCAGTGTGAGGAGTGTGGCCAGTGTGAGGAGTGTGGCCAGTGTGAGTGTGTCCAGTGTGAGGAGTGTGGCCAGTGTGAGGAGTGTGGCCAGTGTGAGGAGTGTGGCCAGTGTGAGGAGTGTGGCCAGTGTGAGGAGTGTGTCCAGTGTGAGGAGTGTGGCCAGTGTGAGGAGTGTGGCCAGTGTGGCCAGTGTGAGGAGTGTGGCCAGTGTGAGGAGTGTGGCCAGTGTGAGGAGTGTGGCCAGTGTGAGGAGTGTGGCCAGTGTGAGGAGTGTGGCCAGTGTGAGGAGTGTGGCCAGTGTGAGGAGTGTGGCCAGTGTGAGGAGTGTGGCCAGTGTGAGGAGTGTGGCCAATGTGAGTGTGGCCAGTGTGGCCAGTGTGAGGAGTGTGGCCAGTGTGAGGAGTGTGGCCAGTGTGGTCAGTGTGAGGAGTGTGGCCAGTGTGAGGAGTGTGGCCAGTGTGAGGAGTGTGGCCAGTGTGAGGAGTGTGGCCAGTGTGAGGAGTGTGGCCAGTGTGAGGAGTGTGGCCAGTGTGAGGAGTGTGGCCAGTGTGAGGAGTGTGGCCAGTGTGAGGAGTGTGGCCAGTGTGGCCAGTGTGAGGAGTGTGGCCAGTGTGAGGAGTGTGGCCAGTGTGAGGAGTGTGGCCAGTGTGAGGAGTGTGGCCAATGTGAGTGTGGCCAGTGTGGCCAGCGTGAGGAGTGTGGCCAGTGTGAGGAGTGTGACCAGTGTGGCCAGTGTGAGGAGTGTGGCCAGTGTGAGGAGTGTGGCCAGTGTGAGGAGTGTGGCCAGTGTGAGGAGTGTGGCCAGTGTGAGGAGTGTGGCCAGTGTGAGTGTGGCCAGTTTGAGGAGTGTGGCCAGTGTGAGAAGTGTGGCCAGTGTGAGGAGTGTGAGGAGTGTGGCCAGTGTGAGGAGTGTGGCCAGTGTGAGGAGTGTGGCCAGTGTGGCCAGTGTGAGGAGTGTGGCCAGTGTGAGGAGTGTGACCAGTGTGAGGAGTGTGGCCAGTGTGGCCAGTGTGAGGAGTGTGGCCAGTGTGAGGAGTGTGGCCAGTGTGGCCAGTGTGAGGAGTGTGGCCAGTATGGCCAGTGTGAGGAGTGTGGCCAGTGTGAGGAGTGTGGCCAGTGTGAGGAGTGTGGCCAGTGTGAGGAGTGTGGCCAGTGTGAGGAGTGTGGCCAGTGTGAGGAGTGTTTCATCACCTGTTCCTTCACTGTTGTCTTCCTCCTGATGTGACTGTGTATTTAATATTTTCTACCACAGACGTGGCCAGACATTTACAATGCTAACCAGCATATACACATTTTCTTCTGTCCTCCATGGAGAGGGTTAGAGAAGTGTTAAACATATAGTTCAAGGGTTTATTGAACACTCAACCACAGAAGGTGATTCGGTGCTTTTAAAATGCTAAGCTAACCTACATACGTAAATACATAGATACACAGATTTACGTATGCCCTACATAAAGTGTTCAATGTGTCTTTTACATAGTGTCATTAATGTGCATTCACAAAGGTGAAATGTAATTCTGATCAGCTTCCATATATACTTTATACATATACATACACACACACACACATTGAGGGGCCTCGTAGCCTGGTGGATAGCGCGCAGGACTCGTAATTCTGTGGCGCGGGTTCGATTCCCGCACGAGGCAGAAGCAAATAGGCAAAGTTTCTTTCACCCTAAGTGCCCCTGTTACCTAGCAGTAAATAGGTACCTGGGTGTTAGTCAGCTGTCACGGGCTGCTTCCTGGGGTGTGTGTGGTGTGGGAAAAAAAAACACAACTAGTAAACAAACACACACACACACACACACACACACACACACACACACATTGTTTCTGATATATGTAAATGATCTCCCGGAGGGTATCGAGGGTATTAAACCACGGATTCTTCCTTTGCTTCTCTGTTTTTTCCTGTCGGGCTGGGACAAACCTGCTTACAGCCTCCTGACATTTTTGGGTGACATAGTCCATCATGTCTTGTACGGACTTGGTTCCAAGTTCTGTGTCCCAATGTATATCCCATAGGAATTTATTCATTTACTCATAGTTTCCCTTTCAGTACGCCAGCCCTTTGTTTCCCAGTTCTTTTTTGGGGGTGATAATTCCCAGCTCAACCAGGTACTCAAAGCTCAGTACACTGTGGTCACTCATTCCCAAGGGGGCTTCCAACTTAACTTCCCTTATATCCGACTCATTTAGGATGTAAGGTATCAACCAGGTATCAACCAGGGTAAATATCAGATCAAGCAAGGCTGGTTCATCCCCTCCTCTCATTCTTGTCGGTCCCTTGACGTGTTGACTTAGAAAGTTTCTTGTTGCCACATCCAGCAGCTTAGCTCTCCATGTGTCTGGGCCTCCATGTGGGTCTCTGTTCCCCAAATCTATCTTTCCATGGTTGAAGTCTCCCATGATTAGTAGCCTGGATCTGTTCCTGCTAGCAACAGAAGCTGTGTGTGTGTGTGTGTGTGTGTGTGTGTGTGTGTGTGTGTGCGTGCGTGCGTGCGTGCGTGCGTGCGTGTGTGTGTGTGTGTGTGCGTGCTTGTGTGTGTGTGTGTGTATGTGCGTGCGCGTGTGTGTGTGTGTATGTGCGTGCGCGTGTGTGTGTGTGTATGTGCGTGCGCGTGTGTGTGTGTGTGTGTGTGTGTGTGTGTGTGTGTGTGTGTGTGTGTGTGTGTGTGTGTATGTGCGTGTATGTGCGTGCGTGTATGTGCGTGCGCGCGTGTGTGTGTGTGTGTACTCACCTAGTTGTACTCACCTAGTTGTGTTTGCGGGGGTTGAGCTCTGGCTCTTTGGTCCCGCCTCTCAACCGTCAATCAACAGGTGTACAGATTCATGAGCCTATCGGGCTCTGTCATATCTACACTTGAAACTGTGTATGGAGTCAGCCTCCACCACATCACTTCCTAATGCATTCCATTTGTCAACCACTCTGACACTAAAAAAGTTCTTTCTAATATCTCTGTGGCTCATTTGGGCACTCAGTTTCCACCTGTGTCCCCTTGTGCGTGTTCCCCTTGTGTTAAATAGACTGTCTTTATCTACCCTATCAATTCCCTTCAGAATCTTGAATGTGGTGATCATGTCCCCCCTAACTCTTCTGTCTTCCAGCGAAGTGAGGTTTAATTCCCGTAGTCTCTCCTCGTAGCTCATACCTCTCAGCTCGGGTACTAGTCTGGTGGCAAACCTTTGAACCTTTTCCAGTTTAGTCTTATCCTTGACTAGATATGGACTCCATGCTGGGGCTGCATACTCCAGGATTGGCCTGACATATGTGGTATACAAAGTTCTGAATGATTCTTTACACAAGTTTCTGAATGCCGTTCGTATGTTGGCCAGCCTGGCATATGCCGCTGATGTTATCCGCTTGATATGTGCTGCAGGAGACAGGTCTGGCGTGATATCAACCCCCAAGTCTTTTTCCTTCTCTGACTCCTGAAGAATTTCCTCTCCCAGATGATACCTTGTATCTGGCCTCCTGCTCCCTACACCTATCTTCATTACATTACATTTGGTTGGGTTAAACTCTAACAACCATTTGTTCGACCATTCCTTCAGCTTGTCTAGGTCTTCTTGAAGCCTCAAACAGTCCTCTTCTGTTTTAATCCTTCTCATAATTTTAGCATCGTCCGCAAACATTGAGAGAAATGAATCGATACCCTCCGGGAGATCATTTACATATATCAGAAACAAGATAGGACCGAGTACAGAGCCCTGTGGGACTCCACTGGTGACTTCACGCCAATCGGAGGTCTCACCCCTCACCGTAACTCTCTGCTTCCTATTGCTTAGATACTCCCTTATCCACTGGAGCACCTTACCAGCTACACCTGCCTGTCTCTCCAGCTTATGTACCAGCCTCTTATGCGGTACTGTGTCAAAGGCTTTCCGACAATCCAAGAAAATGCAGTCCGCCCAGCCCTCTCTTTCTTGCTTAATCTGTGTCACCTGATCGTAGAATTCTATCAAGCCTGCAAGGCAAGATTTACCCTCCCTGAACCCATGTTGGCGATTTGTCACGAAGTCCCTTCTCTCCAGATGTGTTACCAGGTTTTTTCTCACGATCTTCTCCATCACCTTGCATGGTATACAAGTCAAGGACACTGGCCTGTAGTTCAGTGCCTCTTGTCTGTGGCCCTTTTTGTATATTGGGACCACATTCGCCGTCTTCCATATTTCTGGTAGGTCTCCCGTCTCTAGTGACTTACTATACACTATGGAGAGTGGCAAGCAAAGTGCCTCTGCACACTCTTTCAGTACCCATGGTGAGATCCCATCTGGACCAACAGCCTTTCTAACATCCAGATCCAGCAGGT